>NW_022436989.1:6416281-6476986 GCF_009761245.1 Sapajus apella
AAAAGAAAAGAAAAGAAAAGAAAGGAAAAGAAAGGAAAAGAAAAGAAAGGAAAGGAAAGAAAGGAAAGAAAGAAAGGAAAGAAAGAAGGAAGGAAGGAAGGAAAGAAATAATTACTCTATTTAATTTAATTAATTAATTAATTAATTAATTTTTTTACTTTTATTCTTTTAAAGACAGGGTTTCACCATGTTGGTCAGGTTGGTCTTGAACTCCCGACCTCAGGTGATCCGCCTGCCTTGGCCTCCAAAGTGCTTGGATTACAGGTGTGAGCCACCACACCCGGCCTAATTTATTTATTTTTTAAAGACGGGATTTCACCATGTTGGTCAGGCTGGTCTTGAACTCCCGACCTCAGGTGATCCACCTGCCTTGGCCTCCAAAGTGCTTGGATTACAGGCATGAGCCAACAAGCCTGGCCCACAATAGCTATTTTTTTTACACAAAGATAGCTGTATAATTGTCAGGGACGAAACCTTTGGGGTTATTTTGGGAGGAGTTATCTGGGTGTAAAATGAATTGGATTCTGGTCACTCCCATCTCCCACTGCTGCATGGACATGGCCCACCTGAAGGCTTAAAGCTCTGAGATAGGAATGGGTGGGCTGTGCCCACTTCACCAATTAGAGCACCTGGAAGAAGTGTGCTTAAAGTGAGACCAAGCCTTCACCGAGGCACATACGTTTTCACACTGCCATCTGCTCCGGGATGACTGGGGACTCAGATTGCCCCTGGCATTTAAAGCGTGTTCAACCAAATGTGGCTGCCTTCCTATCTCCTTGATGTGAGAGCAGAAATAACACGGGAAGGAAAGGGCACACTTCAAGGCAGGAGATCCCTTCCAAGTGTCATCCTAGGCTGTTCAACAGTGACATGCCAGGCCGGGCACAGTGGCTCGAGCCTGTAATCCCAGCACTTTGGGAGGCCAAGGCAGGTGAATCCCTTGACATCAGGAGTTTGAGACCAGTCTGGCCAACATGATGAAACCACATATCTTCTAAAAATGCAAAAATTAGCTCAATGTGGTGGCACATGCCTGTAAACCCAGCTACTCGGGAGGCTGAGGCAGGAGAATCGCTTGAACCTGGGTGGTGGAGGTTACAGTGAGCTGAGATCACACCATGGCACTCCAGCATGGGCAACAGAGTGAGACTCCATCTCAAAGAAAAAAAAAAGTGAGATGCCAGAGAGACTATGTATCACTTTTGTACCTCTGGGGAAACAGCTTTAATTTCATAGCAAACAGAAGTTATTTACTTAGCCTTTTTTTTTTTTTTTTTTTTTTGAGATGGAGTCTGGCTCTGTCACCCAGGCTGGAGTGCAGTGGTGTGATCTCGGCTCACTGCAACTTCTGCCTCCCAGGTTCAAACAATTCTTTGCCTCAGCCTCCCAAGTAGCTGGGATTACAGGTGCCCACCACCATGCCTGGCTAATTTTTGTATTTTTAGTAGAGACGGGGTTTCACCATCTTAGTGAAGCTGGACTTGAACTCCTGACCTTGCAATCCCCCACCTCGGCCTCCCAAAGTGCTGGGATTACAGGCCTGAGCCACGGCGCCCGGCCTGCTTAGTATGCTTGTGTTGTCATCTTTCCCTGCCATGTTTCCTCGTGGTGTTTTGTCAAATTTCATCCATGGAATGACCTCACCCTTTTGGCCCCACTGGGACGCCTTGTAGTTTCTAAATCTCAGGGAAGAAGGAGGGAGCAATTCCCTCTTCTAGAGCGTCATGATGCTGCAGATCCCTGGGCTGCCTCGCAGGTCACCCGCTCACCACCCTCCTGCCCATCCCAGGAGCCGCATGGTCCTGAGAGACACGGAAGCCTTTTACTTGCTGGTGAAGAACAAGAGCCTGGTCAGCATGAGTGCAACCATGGCAGAGATCTACAGGGACTACAAGGATGAGGACGGCTTCGTGTACATGACCTACGCCTCCCAGGAGACGTTTGGCTGCCTGGAGTCAGCAGCCCCCGGGGATGGGAGCAGCCTTGAGGACAGACCCTGCAATCCTCTCTAGCCCATGTGGGGAAGAACAGGTTGTCTGACAGACGCATCAGACGCTGGCAGAAGGGACTGGTTTTCTCCTGTATGTGTGTGGAGGAGTCTGAGAAGCAGGGATGCTGGAAGTGATCAGGTCCAGCCGGTGGCAGCAGAGTGGTGGCTCTCCCTAGTTTAGCTTCTGTGCTCCATGCTCTTGTGTTCTTCTAAGAAAAATGTGGGCTGCTCTTGAAAGTTTTGTAATTATAACTCTTTTTTTTTGAGACAGGTTCTTGCTCTGTTGCCCAGGCTGGAGTGCAGTGGCACGATCTTGGCTCACCACAGCCTCCGCCTCCTGGGTTCAAGGGATTCTCCTGCCTCAGCCTCCTGAGTAGCTGGGATAACAAGCGCATGCCACCACACCAGGCCAATTTTTGTGTTTTTAGTAGAGACGAGCTTTCACCATGTTGGCCAGGCTGTTCTCAAACTCCTGCCCTCAGGTGATCCACCCACCTCGGCCTCCCAAAGTGCTGGGATAACAGGTGTGAACCACCACATCCAGCCATATAACTCTATTCTAAATAAGAAATGGTTGGCTTGTGCGATGGCTTTGTGTGATGAGCTGGAGATAATATTTTTCAAGTGTCTTCTGTGGCATCTGTGGGAGGGCCATTGGGGAGTGGATTTCACTCCCTGCATGTAGGCAGGGGTGCCCTGTGGGGCTCAGGCCTAGAGAACCTCCGGCCTGTAGACTGTCTCTGTGGAACCCAGTGAAGCCAGTGTGGCCTATGGTAAGCTCACCTGGAGGTGCCCTTACCTGTGTCATTAGAGAGATTATTCTATTTCCCCAGCGTTCACTCGATTTGGTTTTCTCTTTTTGTCCTTCTATACTATACATATTTATGCCAAAGCTGTAACTTCTCAACATAGTCACTTAAACCACGCACATGTTTACTGTGTGCCAAGCTTTATTCCACAATAAATATTCTTTATTTTAAAGGAGCTTTATTCTTTGGCTTCTTATCGCAACTCTCTATGGCTAACTACTGCTACACTTGCCCACACGATGGGTAGATGTGATCGCTTGGTGGGTGACAGTCCACTGACTGCCACCAAGGAGGATTTAGCAAGGGGATGTATCAATTTTAACAAGTGAGGAGGGCTCTGGGGATAGTTCCCAATGCAGGGCCTCCCAAAACAAAGGTGAACACAGGGCACTCATCAGGCTGGTTAGCTGAGTCGCCGGATGCAGAGGCGGAGTCAAGGCGTGCAGGCTCAGTCGCCGACCATGCTTCTCCACAGGCTGCATGTACAGAGAATGGCAAATAATCCTGAGGAATGGTTAAAGAAAAAAGGAAAAAAAAAAAAAAAAAAAAACCTACAAAAACAAGAAAATGGCGAATAAGCTTCTCCCTAGGAGGGAATTTTTTTCCTCCATTAATGAGCCTTTTTATTATTGTCATGGGTTTTTTTAATTTTTTGGCTTTGTTTTGTTTTGTTTTCTGAGATGAAGTTTCACTCCTGGTGCCCAGGCTGGAGTGCAGTGGTGGGATCTCGGCTCGCTGCAACCTCTGCCTCCCAGGTTCAAGTGATTCTCCTGCCTCAGCCTCCTGAGTAGCTGGGATTACAGGTATTTGCCACCACACCCAGCTAATTTTGTTTTTTTAGTAGAGATGAGATTTCTCCCTGTTAGTCAGGCTGGTCTTGAACACCCGACCTCAGGTGATGGTGCTGGGGTTACAGGCATGAGCCACCACACCTGGCTTTTTAAATTTTTTAATCGTAGGTTCCTTACTGGTTTTGCTTCCATGAGTGGCTGCGACTAGGGGAAAAGAGAGAGGAACCAGCCAGCAAGGAGGCGTCACCTCCACGACATTCCATTTATACACAGAATTAGACAAGCATAGAGTCACTATTGTGGTTAGAAGTTGGCAGCATGGGGCGGGGTGCGGTGGCTCACACCTGTAATCCTAGCACTTTGGGAGGCCGACACAGGCAGATTACCTGAGCTCAAGAGTTCCAGATCGGCCTGAGATTCCTGGTGTAACCCCAACTCTACTAAAATACAGAAAGTCAGCCGGCTGTGGCAGTGCATGCCTATAGTTCCAGCTACTGGGGAGGCTGAGGCAGGAGAATTGCTTGAACCTGGGAAGCAGAGGTTGCAGTGAGCTGAGATCGCACACTGCACTCCAGCCTGAGCAACAGAACGAGACTCTGTCTCCAAAAAAAAAAAAAAAAAGTTAACAGCATGGGAAGGGGGAGGAACAGGTAGGGAGTAGGGTGTTGTTAAAAAAAAAAAATACAGGCCTCCTCACAACTGGGTTACCTGGAGGGAACTTGGTGTGCTTCAACCCAAGAGGAATCAGAAGATCTAAAGCAGTTTAGGAAGGCTGGAAGTGCCAGGAGTGGAGGAAGGAGGAAAATCCAGGGAATAGGGGGGTCTGTTTGGCAACTGGGGCGAAGGGATTGCCCTCCCCCTACTGGGATCCCCACAGCCGCTCCAGCCTGGCAGGAAGGGGGCAGCCTGCAACCCCTGAGGGCAGGTGTGTGGCTGCCAGATGCTCCAGGCAGGGGGCCAGAAGGGGCTCACCAAGGCTTGCCTCCAGGGAGATGATGGCACTGCCCCCCCAGCTTCTCTGCCAGGATGCACTGGCTTGTAGCAGTCTGCTGGTAATTCATGCTTGATCCCTGTCAGCTTCTTCTTGATGGCATTTTTGGAGCTGGTATAGATCATTTCGCTCTTAAGAGGTGCAGACTCAGAGGCCCGGAATATAAACACAGGGTCCTCCTTCTTGCTCTCCTTGGTCTCGTAGATTGTGTCATAGAGGGCATAGCGGCAGTCCTAATCTGGCAGCATCTTGATAAAGGTGGTAGAGGGGTCATGCACGGTCTGGCCCACGTCACCCACCAGGATCTCACTGCCGTCCTCGGGGACGATGGTTTTCTCACCCTCACTCACGCAGAAGAGCACCACCTTCTTGTGCTTCGTCACCTTCTCTGGCGTCAAAGACAACACAGCTTTGTGTCATTGAACACCTTGATGACACCATCGGAGATGACTGAAACTTTTTTCCTTTTTTTGGTTTTCTTGAGATAGAGTCTTGCTCTGTCTCCCAGGCTGGAGTGTAGTGGTGCAATCTTGGCTCACTTAGGCTCAAGAGATTCTCCTGCCTCAGCCTCCAGAGTAGCTGGTACTATAGGTGTGCACCACCACGCCAGGTCAATTTTTTTAATTTTTTGTTGATCCAAGGTCTTGCTATGTTGTCCAGGCTGTTCTCAAACTCGTAGGCCCAAGTGGTCTGCCCGTCTTAGCCTTCTAAAGTGCTAGGATTACAGGCATGAGTCACGGCAATGGCCGGAAAGGGGATTTAAAGTGTGGTAATGAGAAGAGGTCTTCAAAGCTCAGCTCCAGCTCAGGCATCTCTGGATCCAATTGGTTTTTGTTTTTTCCTGGGGCTGAGCTTCTTCCTGGAACTTTTAGAAAGAAGAACTCAAGGTGCAACAGGTTACAAGTGGGTATGTTTTTTTCTTGTTGCTTTTTTTTTTGAGACAGAGTTTCGCTGTCGTTGCCTAGGCTGGGGTGCAATAGCACAATCTCGGCTCACCATAACCTCTGTCTCCCAGGTTCAAGTGATTCTTCTACCTCAGCCTCCCGAGCAGCTGGGATTACAGGCATGTGCCACCGTGCCCGGCTAATTTTTAATTGTTTTATTTTTTAGTAGAGACGGGGTTTCTCCATGTTGGTCAGGCTGGTCTCAAACTCTGAACTCCCGACTCCAGGTGATCCGCCCACCTTGGCCTCCCAAAGTGCTGGGATTACAGGCATGAGCCACCGCACCAGCCACAGCAGGTATGTTTTCACAGTGCATACCCAACAAGCTAGGGACCCTGGGTTATATTACTGTCATTTTACGGATAAGGAAATGGAGGCCCAGGAAGGCCAAGAATATTTTGCATTTTCACACACCATAGTCTCATCAGGACTTGAGGCTGGGGAGCCACATTTAGAAGCCATCCTTCCAGCTCTCTGCTGGGCTCCCTACATAGGACAAGGTTAACTCTACTTGACAAGTACTGGATGCTTGAGCTACAGTACTGAGTGACACCGGTCCCCTACAGAGAGGACAGGAGGTACAGTGGAGCTCCGTGAATGCATTAACAATAGGCTGTTTCAAGGCTGGGCATGGTGGCTAATCCCAGCACTTTGGGGGTGAGTCCGAGGTGGGCAGATCGCGAGATCAGGAGTTCGAGACCAGCCTGACCAACATGGCAAAACCCATCTCTACTAAAAATACAAAAATTAGCTGGACGTGGTGGTGTGTGCCTATAATCCCAGCTACTCAAGAGGTTGAGGCAGGAGAGTCCCTTGATCCCAGGAGGTGGAGGTTGCAGTGAGCCAAGATTGCACCACTGCACTCCAGCCTGGGCAACAGAGCAAGACTCTGTCTCAAAAAAAAAAAAACTTAAAAAAATTTTTTTTAAAAAGACAACATATTGAGCACATTCCTTGGCGCAATACTGTATTTAGACAGCATAGGGTCCTGGGAATACCTGGAGCTTTGTCATCAGACACACCTGAGTGCAGAAGGAGGGTCTGCTCTGCCTTGTCCTGTCCTGGGGATCATTTAGTCCCTGCACCAGGTTCTTCATCTGAAAACCTTCTAGAGTAGGCTTCAGAATAGAAAGACCTTCTGAACAGCCTATCATGAAGGGACTGGTACGCTTTTAGCTTCCAAGTTTTCATATCATCTATATGTTCCTCACAGGCAATGAGATCTCAGTTCTCAACAGCAGCAAGCTTCCAACCAGCAGGACTGTGCTACCTGAAATTGCTTCCTCTGCCAGGAAAGCTCCAGCTAGTTCAGAAGTGGCCTCCTTTGACACCCATGTCAGTGCAGACAAAAACCAGCAGGCGGCACAGCATGGCTTCTTTGGGTTTGGGAATGGCCAAACAGCTTGTAGTCAATAAAAATAAATTCTCCCCAATTAATTTTTTTCTTTTTTTGAGATGGAGCCTTGCTCTGTCGCCCAGGCTGGAGTGCGGTGGTATGATACCGGCTCACTGCAACCTCCACCTCCTGGGTTCAGGTGATTCTCCTGCCTCAGCCTCCCGAGTAGCTGGAATTACAGGTGCACACCACCACGCCCAGCTAATTTTTGTATTTTTAGTAGAGACAGTGTTTCACTGTATTGGTCAGGCTGGTATCAAACTCCTGACCCCATGATCTGCCCTCTTCGGCCTTCCAAAGTGCTGGGATTACAGGCGTGAGCCACTGCACCTGGGCTTCATTTTTTGTACTTAACATTCTTCAGAGGCTGGGCATGGTGGCACACGTCTGTAATCTCAGCACCTTGGGAGGTTGAGGTGGGAGATCAGGAGTTGCAAACCAGCCGGGCCAACATAGTGAAATCCACCCCCACTGTCTCTACTAGAAATACAAAGCTTTGCTGGGCCTGGTGGCAGGCACGTTTAGTCCCAGCTACTTGGGAGGCTGAGGCAGGAGAATCACTTGAACCTGGGAGTCAGAGGTTGCAGTGAGCCAAGATTGCACCACAGCACTCCAGCCTGGGTGACACAGCAAGACTCTGTCTAAAAAAAAAAAAAAAAAACCGGCCAGGCACGGTGGCTCAAGCCTGTAATCCCAGCACTTTGGGAGGCCGAGGCGGGTGGATCACGAGGTCAAGAGATTGAGACCAACCTGGTCAACATGGTGAAACCCCGTCTCTACTAAAACTACAAAAAATTAGCTGGGCATGGTGGCGCGTGCCTGTAATCCCAGCTACTCAGGAGGCTGAGGAAGGAGAATTGCCTGAACCCAGGAGGCGGAGGTTGCGGTGAGCAGAGATCGCGCCATTGCACTCCAGCCTGCGTAACATGAGCAAAACTCCGTCTCAAAAAAAAAAAAAAAAAAAACACACACATACAAAAAAAAAAATTAGCCAGGCGTGATGGCATGTGCCTATAATCCCAGCTACTCAGGAGGCTGAGGCAGAAGAATCACTTGAATCCCAGAGGTGGAGGTTGCAGTAAGCCAAGATTATGTCATTGCATTCCAGCCTGGGTGACAGAGTGAGACTGTGTCTCAAAAAAGAAAAGAAAAGAAAAGCCACATGAAGAAGTGAAGATGTAGCAATCACTAAAACACACTGTAGACACGAGGCCCAGGCGAACTTGAGGATATTCCTTAAATACAAATAAAATCTGTCTGCAGCTTTTGACAAAAGGAGTAGAGTTCCAAGAAATGAGGCCAGACAAGTAGGTCATTGAGGACCTCACATAACATACCATGGAAGCTAGTAATTATCCAGCACGTAACTGGGAATCATAAAAGAGTTGCGGCCGAGCACAGTGGCTCACACCTGTAATCCCAACACTTTGGGGAGCTGAGGTGGAAGGATGGCTTGAGCCCGAGAGTTCAAGACCAGCCTGGGCAATGCAACAAAACCCCACCTCTTCAAAAAAAAAGTGTTTCAGGAATAGGAGAGTTACTGATTCAAATGCTAATCTCATCTGAAAAAAAAAAAGAATAGGAGAGTTGTATGTATTTATTTATTTACTTTTATTTTTAATTAATTTTTTGAGATGAAGTCTTGCTCTGTACCCAGGCTGAAGTGCAGTGGCACAATCTCGGCTCACTGCAACCTCTACCTCCTGGGTTCAGGTGATTCTTGTGCTTCAGCCTCCTGAGTAGCTGGGATTACTGGCATGCACCAGCACAGGCTAATGTTTGTATTTTTAGTAGAGACATGGGGTTTCACCATGTTGCCCAGGTTGGTCTTGAACTCCTGAACTCAAGTGATCCAACTGCCTCGGCCTCCCAAAGTGCTCAGATTACAGATTTGAGGCACTCTGTCCGCCCAAAGAGGCATGCTTCTGGTTTCCACTTAAACTCAACCTGCTTTGTTATCCATGTTGGGAATTACACAGTAAGGGGTAAAGTTGTGTATCCTTCCATCCTCTGCCCTTGAGGACTACAAACTTTACGTTAAAAGTAAACTAGATAGAGGGCCAGGCATTGGCATGGTGGCTGACGCCTGTAATCCCAGCACTTCGGGCAGCCAAGGCTGGTGGGTGACATGAGGCCAGGAGTTCAAAACCATCCTGGTCAACAAAACCTCATCTCTACTATAATACAAAAATTAGCCAGGCTTGGTAGTGCACTTCTGTAATTCCAGCTACTCAGGAGGCTGAAACAGGAGAATCACTTGAATCTAGGAGGTGGAGTTTGCGGTAAACTGAGATTACACTACTGCACTCCAGTTTGGGTACAGAGCAAGACTGTCTCAAAAGAAAAAAATTGAAAAAAGAAATTTTTTTTTTTAAGACGGAATCTTGTTCTGTCACCAGGCTGGAGTGCAGTGGCGAGATCTCAGCTCACTGCAACCTCCGCCTCCTGCGTTCAAGCAATTCTCCTGTCTCAGCCTCCTGAGTAGCTGGGATTACAGGCGTGAGCCACCACACCCAGCTAATTTTTGTATTTTTTAGTAGACATGGGATTTCACCATGTTGGCCAGGATGGTCTCGATCTCTTGACCTCGTGATCCACCCGCCTCGGCCTCCCAAAGTGCTGGGATTACAGACGTGAGCCACCGCGCCCGGCCAGAAAATATCTTTACAATTGTGCAAAAGCTCTATGCTCTGAGATTTGACTTCTCTTAAAGAAGGGATTTGGAGTTTTCCAAATACAATCAGAAACCCAATTATAATGTAATTAGTCCTAGAAAAAAAAGAGGGGGAAGGGCAGCTTTGCCCTTTTCTACTCCACTACTCCACTTCTATTCCACTTTAGTCCATGAGTTTGAGACCAGCCTGGACAACATATGAAGACCCTGTCTCAATTAAAAAAAAAAAAAAATTCAAACCAGGCACGGTGGCTCACACTTGTAATCCCAGCACTTTGGGAGACTGAGGCAGGCAGATCATGAGGTCAAGAGTTGGAGACCAGCCTGGCCAGCACAGTGAGACGCCATTTCTACTAAAAAGGACAAAAATGAGCTAGGCATGGTGGCAGGCGCCTGTAATCCCAGCTACTTGGGAGGCTGAGGCAGGAGAATTGCTTGAACCCGGGAGGTGGAGGTTGCAGTGAGCAGAGATTGTGCTACTGCACTCCAGCCTGGGCGACAGAGATAGACTCCATCTCAAATAAAAATTAAAAAAATTCTTCAGATGAAACCCTGAGAATTCCTGTTCTAACTAGTCCTCTTCCAAGGATATTCCCAATTAGCCTAAGAAAACCCAGCTTCCTGCCGCATACTGCTCTGTAGAGAAACAGAAACACCAGCTGGGCATATCTGGCAACATTTTCAGCAGTAAAAGCAAAAGTTTGGGGTTGTGAAAACCAGATTTATTTATTTGGATATGAGACGGGATTGGCCTTTGGAAATTTTCCTAAACCTCAGTGCCATTTTTAGCATCTTTTAGAGATGCAAAACATTTTAACTCGGTGGCACAGAAATGGATTGTACGTGGCAGAGCGTGGGATGACTGACTTCCCTCCGTGGAACTAGCCTGTATTTGGGGTGCAGCTGACAGCTGCCGCACCTCAGTAAACATTGATAATTCAAATCAGCTTTGCCCAGAGCAGAGGTCCACAAACTTTTTCTGGAAAGGACAAAATGGTAAATATTTTACACTCAAAAGTTGCCTGCCACAACTCACCAACTCTGCCATTGCAGTCCAAAGCAGCCAGAGAAAACATGTAAATAAATGGCAATAGGGGAGAATTATCCTTATGGGTCCTGAAATTTGAATTTAAACTTTTTCACATGTCCTGAAGTGTTATTTTTTGTTTGTTTGGTTTTTTCCCCAATCATTTGAAAATGCAAAAAGCATTCTTAGAGAACTGTACAGAAATAGGTAATCGGCTGGATTTGGCCTCTGGGCCCAGTTTACTGACCTCAGCTGCATCAAGGGCTCTGAAATGTCAGCACTCATCAGCATCCACTTGGAGGGCTTATTTCATTTATTTTTTAAAAGACTCATAGAACTGGAGGACTTATCCAGGGCGTGGTGGCTCACGCCTGTAATCCCAGCACTTTGTAATCCTCAGCCTGTAATTCTGGTTGAGGTGAGCAGATCACCTGAGGTCGGGAGTTCAAGACCAGTCTGACCAACATGGAAAAACCCTGTCTCTACTAAAAAATACAAAATTAGCCAGGCGTAGTGGCGCATGTCTGTAATCCCAGCTACTCAGGAGGCTGAGGCAGGAGAATCGTCTGAACCCATGAGGCAGAGGTTGCAGTGAGCCGAGATCACACCACTGCACACCAGCCTGGGCAACAAGAGCAAAACTCCTTCTCTCAAAAAAAAAAAAAAAAAAAAAAAAAAGAATTGGAGGACTTACTTCAAACCAGATCGCCAGGCCTCACGCTAAGGGTGGCTTTCTGAGTCAGAAAGTCTAAGACAGAGGTCCCCAACCCCAAGCCATGGACGGTAAAGGTGATTGTCCTATTAGGAACCCCGCTGCACAGCAGGAGGTGAGTGGCAGGCGACTGAGCCTTATGGCCTGAGCTCCGGTCAGATCGGGGCGGCATGAGATTTTTACAGGAGTGTGAGTCCTATTGTGAACCGAGCATGTGAGGGATCTAGGTTCCTGGCTCCTTAGGAGACTCTGATGCCTGATGATCTCAGGGGGAGCAATTCATCCCCAAACTATCCCCATCCCACCACCTCTGCCCTAGGACTGGGTTTTGTCTTCCACAAAGCTAGTCCCTGATGTCAAAAAGGTTGGGGATCACTGATTTAGAGCTAGGGTGTAGCTGGAACAACATTCCCGCCCTCCACACCCATTTCATTCACAGCCTCAAGGGCCTGAACGGCTTAAACACATTTCCAGGTGACCTGTTGCTATAGGTCTGGCCTAGAACTTTTTTTTTTTTTGAAACAGAGTCTCCCTCTGTTGCTCAGGCTGGAGTGCAGTGGTGCGATCTCAGCTCACTGCAACCTTCATCTCCTGAGTTTAAACAATTCTCTTGCCTCAGCCTCCTGAGCAGGGGGACTACAGGCACTCACCACCATGCCCAGTTAACTTTTTGTATTTTAGTAGAGACGAGGTTTTGCCATGTTGCCCAGGGTGGTCTCAAACTCCTGAGTTCAGACAATTCACCCGTCTTGGCCTCCCAAAATGCTGGGATTACAGGGTTGAGCCACCGTGTCCGGTCTGGCCTAGACCTCTACAAAGGCTGCTGTCTTGTTTCATTCGACAGCTTGAGGTTCGGGCCCCAATGACAATCACGTTGTATAAGGACTTCTGAGTGCTAGCTTCATCCTTCATTAGCCACACCTGTGGTACAGAAAGTCGGGGCTGGGTCTCCATCAGAGGGGCCTTGGGACAAGACGGAAGGAAGCAAGACAAAAAGAAATATTCACATCCAGGCAGGAAGCAAGTCCAGGAGGAGAGTAAGAAGTGGGTTCCGGGGCAGCCTGAGTCTTCTAGGAGTGCTGGTGAAGCAACCACCTAACCCTGGCCTGGAATTGGGTCCTGGCTCTGAGTTCAAGGCAGCCTCAGCTCAACACACTGGAGGGGCGGGGCAGGGGCAGGGGCAGGAATATATAAGGGTGGGGCCTGGAATATGTGTAGGGCCAGGAACAATCTCTCCATCATCTTTGCAAAAACTTGCTTCACCAGAGACAAGGAAAACCAAGACTGTGAAAACAGAATCTAAGTGGATTTTGGCCAGGTAGGGATGGTTTGTTTCTTTTTTTTGAGACAAAGCCTTCCTCTTGTCACCCAGGCTGGAGTTCAATGGCACAATCTCGGCTCACTGCAATGTCCACCTTCTGGGTTCAAGTAGTTCTCCTGCCTCAGCCTCCCAAGTAGCTGAGATTACAGACGCCCAGCTAATTTTTGTATTTTTAGTAGAGATGAGATTTTTGCCATGTTGGCCAGGCTGGTCTCGAACTCCTGACCTTGTGATCTGTCTACCTTGGCCTCCCTAAGTGCTGGGATTACAGGAGTGAGCCACCGCGCCCAGCTGAGAGGTTGTTTTTAAATTGTGTTTGCTATTTTTAAAAATTAGTCAGACATGGTGGCGGGTGCCTAGAATCTCAGCTAATCCAGAGGCTGAGGCAGGAGAATTGCTTGAACCCAGGAGGTGGAGGTTGCAGTGAGCGGAAATCGTGCCACTGCACTCCAGCCTGGGTGACAGAGCAAGACTCTGAGTCAAAAAATAATGATAATAATCATAAGTAAATTGTGTTTGATGTATGCTTTACCTGGCGGTCATTTTCTGTTGCAAAGTGTTTTCACAGTGGTACGGAAGCCAGGGGGCTGTGTATCTGATGCTCGGCGCAGCCATGTGGCGGTGTGACCTGACCAATCCGTGTGTGATCCAGGCTCCCATTACTGTTGTTCGGGAGGAAATGCTTTTCCTCTGCTTTCTTAGGTCCAGTGTCAGGGGGCCTGCAAATAAAATTAACAACGACAACGGCAACAAAAAAACCTTAACAGGAGAAAAATCACACCATTTTTATTAATGTTTATAAACATTGTTTGAAAGTTCACAAAAAAGATATGAAACTTGAAAAAGCAGTTAGGCTCTGGGAATTTATATGCCTTTTATCAAATACAGGAGGTCTGAGCGTGGTAGCTCATGCCTGTAATCCCAGCGCTTTGGGAGGCTGAGGTGAGAGGACTGCTTGAGCCCAAGAGTTTGAAGAGTTTGAGATTAGCCTGGACAGCACGGCAAGATCAGAGTCTGGCTCTGTTGCCCAGGCTGGAGTGCAGTGGTGTGATCTCGGCTCCCTGCCACCTCCGCCTCCTGGGTTCAAGCAATTTTTGTGCCTCAGCCTCCCAAGTAGCTGGGATTATAAGCAGGTGCCACCACACCTGGCTAATTTTTGCATTTTTAGTAGAGATGGGATTTCTTCACGCTGGCCAGGCTGGTCTCGAACTCCTAATCTCAGGTGATCCACCTGTCTCAGCCTCCCAAAGTGCTGGGATTACAAGCATGAGCCACTGTGCCTGGCCAGCACGGCAAGATCTTAGCTCTACAAAAACAAGAAAAAGAAATTAACCAGGCACAGTCAGTGTGTCTGTAGTCCCAAGATACTCAGGAGGCTGAGGTGGGAGGATCCTTTGAGCCCAGGAGTTTGCAGAGAACTGTAATCACGTCGCAGCACTCCAGCCTGGATGACAAAGCAAGACCCTTTCTGGAAAAAAAGAAAGAAAAAGAAAAAGAAAAGGGGTTTGGCATTTGACAGAAAATAAATTGTGGAGAAGTGACCAGGAAATAAATGGGGAACAGTATGAGAGCTATTCTAGTAAGGTACTTCTCTTTATGCAAATTTACCTGATTTTTTTTTCAGGGACGGAGTTTCACTCTTGTTGCCCCGGCTGGAGTGCAATGGCGCCAATCTCCAGCCTGGTTTAAGTGAGTCTCCTGCCTCAGCCTCCCAAGTGGCTGGGATTACAGGTGCCCACCACCACGCCCGGTTAATTTTTGTGTTTTTAGTAGAGATGGAGTGTCACCATGTTGGCCAGGCTGATCTCGAACTCCTGATCTCAGGTGATCCACCCGCCTCAGCCTCCCAAAGTGCTGGGATTACAGGCTTGAGCCACCATGCCTAGGCAGGCATACTTCTCTTTATGCAAATTTACCTCAGTGTTGAGTCTTTATCTCCAGTGGTGAGAGTAGCTCTTTGGGGAGGGGCAGGAGGGAAGCACCATCACAAAGAGAAATTTATGCCCTGCTTTCAGGCAGATAAGGGAAGGGTGGAGAATTCTTCCGGCATCTGATGATTCTCCAGTGCCTTCAACTCAAAATAATCCTTATGCCAAGGCAGCGTATTTTGGGGCAACGTGTCCTAAGCCCTTCCTTCCCATCATCACTGGTTTGGGAATCGGCCTGCTAGGACGCGAATACTATTTCCCCCACTCACTCTGTGACTTTGGTGAAGTTACTTAACATTCCGTATGCCTCAGAGCCCCCATCTGCAAAAACAGTGGTAAAAATAGCGCCTATCTCATAGGCTTCATAGAGATGTAATGAGTTATATGTGTAATGAGCTTAAAATAACGCCTGACACCGACTGATTAAGCACTAAACAAGCATCGGTCGGTACTGCCAGGCTCTTAGCGTGCGCCGGGCTTCCATACATATGACTAATTCATGGGGCTCTTATAAATGGAGGCTATCTCTATTTTCTCTTAGACTTTGAGAATTCCACCTTGTCCCTACAAAAAGTGTGGCAGTAAGCACTTGAGACTCTACAATGGCCTGAGAGATGACAGTGCAGTCAGTTTGTTCCTCAGGCTGGGGTTCTTTGGGGTTCCCACTGGTCTGATATTTAAAATTCATATAGTCAGCTGGATGCAGTGGCTAACCCCTGTAATCCCAGCACTTTGGGAGGTTGAGATGGGTGGATCACCTGAGGTCAGGAGTTCAAGACCAGCCTGACTAACATGGTGAGACCCTGTCTCTAGTAAAAATACAAAAATCAGCCAGGCATGGTAGCGGGCACCTGTAATCCCAGCTACTCAGGAGACTGAGGCAGGAGAATCACTTGGACCCAGGAGGCTTGAACCCAGGAGACAGAGAATGAGATTCTGTCTCAACCACATGGGAGGCAGAGGTGTGCAGTGAGCTGAGATCATACCATTATACTCCAGTGGGGGCAACAAAAGTGAAACTCTGTATCAAGAAAAACAAAAAAAACAACTTCATATACTCAAAGGGAATGAAATCAGTATCTCAGAGAGATATCTGCATACCCATGTTCGTGGCGGCATTATTTACATAGCCAAACTGTGAAAACTTAAGTGTCCCTTGACAGATTAGATTTAAAAATGTGGCCTGGGCACGGTGTCTCATGCCCATAATCCCAGCACTTTGGGAGGCAGAGGTGGGCGGATCACAAGGTCAGGGGTTCAAGACCAGCCTGACCAATATGGTGAAACCCCATCTCTACTAAAAATACAAAAATTAGCCAGGTGTGGTGGCACACATGTGTAGTCCCAGCTACTCGGGAGGCTAAGACAGAAGAATCGCTTGAACCTGGGAAGCAGAAGTTGCAGTGAGGATAGGTCGCGCCACTGCACTCCAGCCTGGGCGACAGAGCGAAGACTCCACCTCAAAAAAAAAAAAAAATGGTTTTTTACTCTTGCACTGACCTAGAAAAATAAAAAATAAAAAATAATGTGGGGTGCATATGTATATGTGTATAAATATTTTTCTTTATATGTACACAATGGAATATTAGCCTTTAAAAAAAGATCCTGCCATATGTGACATGAACTTACATAGAAGACATTATGCTGAGTTGAATAAGCCAGACACAGAAATAAAAATACTGCATGATTTCTTTTATACGTGGCATGTTAAAGAAGTTTAATAGATAGAAGAGGCTGGGCACAGTGGCTCATGCCTGTAATCCCAGCACTTTGGGAGGCCAAGGCGGGTGGATCATGATGTCAGGAGTTCAAGACCAGTCTGGCCAACGTGGTGAAAGCCCGTCTCTACTAAAAATACAAAAATTACCTGGGCATGGTGGTGTGCAGCTGTAATCCTAGCTACTCAGGAAGCTGAGGTAGGAGAATCGCTTGAACTGGGGAGACGGAGGTTGCAATGAGCTGAGATCATGCCAGCCTGGCCGACAGAATGAGACTCTGTCTCAAAAATAAATAAATAAATGAATATAAAAATAAAAAATACATAGAAGAAGAATAGACTGAATGGTGGTTACCAGTACCAGTATAATGGCGGGGGTTGGGATCTGGGGGAAGAATGAGGAGTTATAGACCAAAGGGTACAAAGCTGCAGTTATGCTGATGGATGTCTGGGGATGTAGTGTACAACATAAGGACTATTGTTAATACTGTAGTATATACTGGAAATTTGCTTAAAGAGTAAATTACTATAGTAATCATTTATGTATATGCATAGACAAGCATCACGTTGTGTACCTTAAATACGTACAACATAGCTCGAATCAGTGACTCCGGCTACAAGACCCGGCACCGCACAGCTCCATTTGCCCCTCTGGCTTCACCCTACACCACCGTCTGCTGTGCTCGGTGCCTGCGGCTTGTGCTTCCCCTTCTCTTCTTTTTCCCAGCCCCAGGCTTTCTCGCAGTCCTTATCCCCACTGTAGGTCAATTTTAATTTGTAAGCTGTTTGTTTGACCTCTGTTCTTCTACCAGACTGAACAAGCGTGTGTGCAAATATTCACCAACCCTGAGCACCCAGCATTCGGCACAGCTCCTAGGACCTGTAGGCACTTGGAAAATACATGCAGAATGAATGAAAGAGTCTGAGTGACTCAAGAAGTCACTGGAGAATGTCCCATACTGCAGGCTTGTTGAGGTGGCTTAGGTGGTACTTCACTGAGACGGCACTGGCAAGCTGGCTTTACTGATAGTTCTTACCATTCACTGTGCCCACTATCACTCAACAAGCATTGATTAAGCACCTACTGTGTGGTCAGTGCTCTGAGCTTGGCACTGTCAGAGGCCTGTGAACCAGAGCAACTCCATCTTGAGTAGGGGCTGGGTGGGGTGTTGAACAATGAGAACACATGGACGCAGGGAGGGGAGCATCACACACTGGGGTCTGTTGGGGGGAACTAGGGGAGGGACAGCGGGGGATGGGGAGTTGGGAAAGGATAACATGGGGAGAAATGCCAGATATAGGTGATGCGGAGGAAGGCAGCAAACCACACTGCCATGTATGTACCTATGCAACCATCCTGCATGTTCTTCACATGTACCCCAAACCTAAAACGCAATAAAATATAATAATAATAATAATAATAAAATGAGGCTGAGACCTACTGGGCTGCATTCCCAGACGGTTAAGGCATTCTAAGTCACAGGAAGAGATAGGAGGTCGTCACAAGATACAGGTCATAAAGACCTTGCTGATAAAACAGGTTGCAGTAAAGAAGCCGGCCCACACCCATCAAAACCAAGATGGCCGTGAGAGTGACCTCTGGGCATCCTCATGGCTACACTCCTGCCAGCACCATGACAGTTTACAAATGCCATGGCAACGTCAGGAAGTTACCCTATATGGTCTAAAAAGGGGAGGCATGAATCACTCACGCCTTGTTTAGCACATCATCAAGAATAACCATAAAAATGGGCAACCAGCGCCCTCGGGGCTGCTCTGTCTGTGGAGGAGCCATCCTCTTATTCTTTTTTTTTTTTTTTTTTGTTTGAGACGGAGTTTCACTCTTGTTACCCAGGCTGGAGTGCAATGGCGCGATCTCGGCTCACCGCAACCTCCGCCTCCTGGGTTCAGGCAATTCTCCTGCCTCAGCCTCCTGAGTAGCTGGGACTACAGGCACGCGCCACCATGCCCAGCTAATTTTTTGTAGTTTTAGTAGAGACGGGGTTTCACCATGTTGACCAGGATGGTCTCGATCTCTTGACCTCGTGATCCGCCCGCCTCGGCCTCCCACAGTGCTGGGATTACAGGCGTGAGCCACCGCGCGCGGCCCTCAGCCTCTTATTCTTTTACTTTCCTGATAAACTTGCTTTCACTTTTCTTTGTGGACTCGCCCTGAATTCTTTCTTGCACAAGATCCAAGAACTCTCCCCTGGGGTCTGGATCAGGACCCCTTTCCTGTGACAGCACTAGCCATAGCAATGGACACAACGGCCAGAAAGCCCTCACTTCATGAAGCACCAGACATGTATAATGTAATTATTTTGTCGTTACTTTGCACTTTGATTGAATTTCCAATTCAGAGGTGAACTGCAAGATCAGTATGAGGGACTTCCCCCACGCCCTCCCCCAAGATTCACAGATGGATTTCATTTTGCTCCATTTCGAGGGAAAATTTTCCTTCTAATGTTCAACTTTAATGAACAAGTTTAGAGAAATTTTGGGAAATAATAATTTGGGGGCTTAAATGAGTTAGCAATATTTAGCACTGTGGCCAGTTGCTGTGGAATGTTTTATTCATACCATTTCTTTTCTTCCTAATTATGAGTCACTGAGCTGACCATATTGCCCATAAACTGGGGTGGCTGCACTCTCAGCATGGTGCTGGGGAATGGATTAATGATAGTGGAGCGTACTTTAATAATATTTGATGAAAGACATCACATCATGCACAAGTGAAATGTGCGTACTCCCTTTTCCCTGCTCCTACAGCTCACAGCTGTGACCAATTTTATTTTCATTACCAGGATTAGCGAACATTTTCCTTGCCTGGTTTCCACCTCCCTCGTGGTGGGATCTTGCCCTCACTCTCCCCTCCACCCCCAGCCCCAGCTTCCAGCAGTCACATGTGCACGTGTCCAGCTGCCTTTGCCATTGCATCATTTGTGAGCTCCCGTTGCCACGGCAGCATAAGGGATTTGGTGGCTGTGTTTTCCTCCATGAAGGTGGCTGCATTCCTCATCTCAGCAGTTCAGCATTCTCAGCTGACCGACAATTTGATGCCCTTTGGTTAATATTCGTGGAGCTCTTTTCATTTTCCTAGCTGCCTTTTCCCCCAACATTTTGTCTCATTCAGGAGAGCCATGTTGTACAATGCAATGGACGATGACCAGAATGCCCCCACCTCATGAAACACCAGACATTTATTATCTCATTATTTTGTCTCATTCAGGAGAGACTATGTGGGGTTTCTATTCTTTTTTGTCTGTTTTGTGTGTTTTTTGAGGTGGAGTTTTGCTCTTCTTGCCCAGGCTGGAGTGTAATGATGCAATCTTTGCTCACCATACCCTCCACCTCCCGGGTTCAAGTGATTCTCCTGCCTTAGCCTCCCAAGCAGCTGGGATTACAGGCATGCACCACCACATCTGGCTAATTTTGTATTTTTAGTAGAGACAGGGTTTCTCCATGCTGGTCAGGCTGGTATTGAACTCCCGACCTCAGGTGATCCGCCTGCCTCGGCCTCCCAAAGTGCTGGGATTACAGGCATGAGACAACACACTCTGCCTTTTTTTTTTTTTTTGAGATGGAGTCCCGCTCTGTTGCCCAGGCTACAGTGCAGTGGCCCAATCTTGACTCACTGCAACCTCTGTTTCCCAGGTTCAAACAATTTTACTGCCTCAGCCTCCCGAGTAGCTGGGATTACAGGTGCCTGCCACCACGCCTGGCTAATTTTAGGATACTTAGTAGAGACAGGGTTTCACCATGTTGGCCAGGCTGGTCTCAAACTCTTGACCTCAAGTGATCTGCCTGCCTCGGCCTCCCAAAGTGCTGGGATTACAGGCATGAGCCACCGCGCCCAACCCGGGGATTTCTATTCTCTTCGTGGCCAGTGGAGGTGGAGCCTCCAGAGTAGTGTCGTCCCTTTCTTTTTTTTTTTTTCTTTTTCTTTCTTTTTTTCTTTTTTTATAAGATGGGGTTTCACCATGATGGCCAGACTGGTCTTGAACTCCTGACCTCAGGTGATCCACCCACCTCGGCCTCCCAAAGTGCTAGGATTACAGGCATGAGCCACCGCACCCAGCCAGTTAAGTCCCTTTCTGGCATGCTGCTCACTGCTGCACTATCCAAACCGATGTCCATCCCCAAACTGACTGAGGTGTTTTCAGACAATTCAGATCACTCAATTAGGTTTTTAAAATCTGTTAGGCTTCATGATGTATATTGGACAACAACTGTGAGGGAATAAACTTTAAGACAGAGTTAAATGGTCTACCATTGCAGAAGTATCCAGGTAACTATATTCTACTTCAAGAAGGCTTCTTGGCCAGGCGTGGTAGCTCAGGCCTGTAATCCCAGCACTTTGGGAGGCCGAGGCAGGCAGATCACCTGAGGTCCGGAGTTTGAGATCAGTGAGACCAACATGGAGAAACCCCATCTCTACTAAAAATGCAAAATCAGCCAGGCGTGGTGGTGGTGCATGCCTGGAATCCCAGTTACTCAGGAGGCTGAGGCAGGAGAATCTCTTGAACCCTGGAGATGGAGGTTGCAGTGAGCCAAGATCTCGCCATTGCACTCCAGCCTGGGCAACAAGAGCAAAACTATGTCTAAAAATAAATTAAAAGAAAGAAAGAAAGAAGTCTTCTTGGTAAGAGACAAAAACACATTTGCAATTGGTCATTTTGTTCATTTTCCTAAGCATAGTTTAGCTTTAAGTGTGTTATTGCAGCTGGGCATGGCGACTCACACGTGTAATTGTGGCGCTTTGGGAAGCCAAGGTAGGAGGAATACTTGAGCCCAGGAGTTGAGGCTAGCCTGGGCAACATGGCAAGACCCCATGTCTACAAAAATATAAGTAAATTAGCCAGACATAGTGGTGTGCACCAGTAATCCCAGCTAATTGGAAGGCTGATGCGGGAGGCTTGCTTTTGCCCAGGAGTTTGATGCTCCAGTGAGCTCTAATAGTCCCAGCGCACTCCAGCCTGGGTGACAGAGTGAGACTCTGTCTCTAAAGACAAAACAAAGCGTGTGTTAATACTCTCAGCCAAAGGCCACCAGCAGTGCACCAAGTTGACAAGCTGGGTTTATTACCCGTTACAGTGAGGGACAATACACAGAAGGGGCATTAGAAAATGGACGGCAGAAAGGTGGGACAGGGTTTGGGTGTGTATTAGGTAATTTTGGGAGGGGTTAGAGAAATGGTTTTGCTCTCGATTGGATGCTGTCAGGATGCTGGGGTAATTAGACATCTTCATCATTCTTATCTATAAAAGAAGAATTAAGGGAGGCAAAGGCTTTAATTGAAAAGAAGCAGCAGGCCAGTCACGGTGACTCATGCCTGTAATTCCAGCACGTTGGGAGATCGAGGCGTGTGCATCACCTGAGGTCAGTAGTTTGAGACCAGCGTGAGCAACATGGCCAAACTCTGTCTCTACTGAAAAATACAAAAATTAGCCAGGCGTGATGGCGGGTGCATGTAGTCCCAGCTACTCGAGAGGCTGAGGCAGGAGAATCACTTGCACCCAGGGGCCGGAGATTGCAGTGAGCTGAAATCACACCACTGCACTCCAGCTTGTTTGACAAGAGCAAGACTCCCTTTCAAAAAAGAAAAAAAGAAGCAGCAGTCACTCATTCTAGCCAGGATGGGGGCTGTTTGGTCATTTTTGTGGGTTGGACAATGTTCCTGTTTTTGTCTGCGTTCAGAAGTGATTATGGAGTGGTCTTATTTTTGTCTTGGTTGGATGTTAGGGTTTGGATATGGTTTGTTAGACCCTGCCAAGTCTCATGTTGAAACGTGATCCTCAGTTGGAGATGGGGCCTGGTGGAAGGTGCCTGGGTCGTGAACGTGGATCTTTCATGAATGCCTTTTTGCCACTCTGTAGGTAGTGAGTGAGTCCTTGGCTCTATTCGTTCCCCCAAAAGCGGCTTGTTAGAAAGCGCCTGGCACCTGCTGCTATCTCTTTACTTTCCCCCTTGCCGTGTGATCTCCGCACACAGAGTTCCCTGCCCCTCCCACCATCAATGGAAGCAGCCTGAGGCCCTCCCCAGATCCAGATGCAGACGCCATGCTTCTAGTGCAGCCTGCAGAACTGTGAGCCAAATAAACTCTTTTAACTTACCCAGTCTCAGATATTCCTTCATAGCAGTGCAGATGGACCGCGACATCCATTGTGCATGGTCACAGAGTGGCCTTGTCTGATGTTGATGCTCTATGAAACTGGCCATGTTCAACAGGACACCCAGGAATAACTGTGAGAACCAGGCTAGCTCCAGGATATGAGAGGATGTGCTTTTCTCTTTATCAAATAGGCATTCCAAAATTTTTTAAATTGCAATGTGAATTTAAAAGATAGTTATCTCGGCCAGGCATGATGGCTCATGCCTGTAATCCCAGCATTTGGGAGGCCAATGCGGTGTTCACCTGAGGTCAGGAGTTCGAGACCAGCCTGATCAACAAGGTGAAACCCTGTCTCTACTAAAAACACAAAAAATTGGCCAGGTGCAGTGGTGGCTCATGCCTGTAATCCCAGCACTTTGGGAGGCTGAGGCAGGTGGATCATAAGGTCAGGAGTTCGAGACCAGCCTGACCAGCAAGGTGAAACCCCATCTCTACTAAAAATACAAAAATTAGCCGGGCACGGAAGCGGACGCCTGTAGTCCCAGCTACTTGGGAGGCTGAGGCAGGAGAATTGCTTGAACCTGGGAGGCAGACGTTGCAGTGAGCCGAGATCGCACCATTGCACTCCAGCCTGGGCGACACAGTGTGACTCCATCTCAAAAAAAAAAAAAAAAAAAAAAGATAGTAATCTCATCTATTACTTCTTATTCATAGTTGAGTTTAATCTAGAAATTATATATATTCTATATATAGAGATGAGGTCTCTTTCTGCCCCCCAGACCGGAGTGCAGTGGCACAGTCATGGCCCACTGCAGTCTTGAACTCCCAGGCTCAAGCAACCCTCCCACCTCAGCCTCCCTAGTAGCTGGGACTACAGGTGCTTGGTGCTTGGCTAAAACCTCACTGTATTGAGGGGGAGATTAAAGTCCAGACAGGGAGAATGAGGTGCCTGGAGATGAATGGGCTTCATCTACTAACAGACAGTTCTCGAGCTGACTTCCCATTAGCAGCCTCCTCTGCCATTTGTGGGCACCCCTCCTATGCATGAGCTGGCACTGAGCTAACTTACCCTACACATCCCCCGCCCATGTCACAAACACACCCTTCTATCCTCCAACGCAACTTCCCATCCACCTAGGGCACAGCTTCCATTTATGTGTGATGGAGTTAGCTGAGCTGCTATACTCAGAATAAAACTATGCACGGTTAAAAGCCTGGAATTCATTCCTTAGACGGGGGCTTTGTAAGGATAGGGATCTTTGCATCTTTTGGACCTCATCAGAGATTGCCTCATGGAAAGAGGGTCTTCCGTGAGTATTTATTGCATTTATGGCCATGGGTATTGAAGGTGATGGGGTGGTGAGGGGCAGAGGGTGATCTTTAGAAAGACCTACATTTGCCGGGTGTAGTGGCTCACGCCTGTAATCCTAGCACTTTGGGAGGCCAAGGTGGGTGGATCACCTGAGGTCAGGAGTTCAAGACCAGCCTGGCCATCATGGTGAAACCCCATCTTTGATAAAAGAAAAAAAAAAAAAAAGACTAGATGAGAGGAATGCCTCTTTACCAATCTTTACACGTTTCTAGGCAACTACCTACATAGCGGCTACCCTGCTGAGTTTCACAGACAGTTCACACTGGGTCCACAATGGCACTCTGGGCGTCTTCCTGAGCATTGCCTCCTGCCAGTCTTCCCCCACCATAAATGACACCATTGAACCACCAGACAGTGGATGAAGTCAGAAAC
Organism: Sapajus apella; assembly: GCF_009761245.1. NCBI lineage: Eukaryota > Metazoa > Chordata > Mammalia > Primates > Cebidae > Sapajus > Sapajus apella. The sequence goes on from NW_022436989.1 coordinate 6,440,438, forward strand.
TTAGAGCCAGGGGTGGTGGCTCATGTCTGTAATCCCAGCAGTTTGGGAGGCCGAGGCAGGTGGATCATTTGAGGTCAGTAGTTTGAGACCAGCCAGGCCAACGTGCTGAAACCCCATCTCTATTTAAAAATACAAAAATTAGCTGGGCATGGTAGTGCATACCTGTAATCCCAGCTACTCAGGAGGCTGAGGCAGGAGAATCACTTGAACCCAGGGGGCAGAAGTTGCAGTGAGCCAAGATCTCGCCACTGCACTCCAGCCTGGGTAACAGAGACTGTCTCAAAAAAAAAAGTAACCAGGTGTGGGGGTGGATGTCTGTAATCTCACCTACTCCAGAGACTGAGGCAGGAGAATAGCTTGAACCCAGGAGGCTGAGATGCAGTGAGCTGAGATTGTGCCACTGAACTCCAGCCTGGGCGACAAGAGCAAAACTAAGTCTCAAAACTATAAAAATAAAATTAAAAATATTCTGTAAAGATGGGGTCGCCCTATGTTCCCCAGGCTGGTCTCAGAACTCCTGGGCTCAAGCAATTCTTCCTCCTCCACCTCTCAAAGCGCTAGGATTTTGTCTTCAGCTTTCTGGAAGGGTTCACCTCAAGACCCGTCATTTATCTATCAGCCAAGGTTACCAATCAGTCACTGGCCACCTCACCCCCTCAACTCACAGTTAATCTCAACAGCATGAGGCCGGGTGCGGTGGCTCACACCTGTAATCCTATCACCTTGGGAGGCCGAGGTAGGTGGATCACCTGAGGTCAGGAGTTCAAGACCAGCCTGGCCATCAGGGTGAAACCCCATCTTTAAAAAAAAAGTAAGACTCACTGCTCACTTTAAATCATTAAAGAACATGTAGAAATTTATTGAAAGTTACTCAGGGATGAAGACAAAAGCATAATTTGAGTATTCTTTTCCCCTTTCCCCGAGTCCAATGTTCCATCACATACATCTGCGGCCCGAAATTGTTTTCAAATTAAAAAATTGAAAACCTCCACTTGGCTCCTCACCATGCCCTGTTTCCTCCCCCCACTTAGTCCTTGCCCTCTGTGTCCTTTCATCCCTTTATGCAGGAGTAATCTTGGCCTCTTATAATTCAAGTTTTTCCCGTCATTTTGAATATTTGGATGGAGATGGGGAGTGGAAGTTACAAGACTTTTTGGGGAAGATTTATCTGATAATATATTTCCAGTACTTTAGAAAAAAAAGTGGTCAGGGCGGTGTGACTCCCTATAATCCCAGCACTTTGGGAGAGTGAGGCGGGTGGATCACAAGGTCAAGAGGTCAAGACCAGCCTGGTCAACATGAAGAAACCTCACCTCTACCAAAAATCCAAAAATTAGTGTGGCGTGGTGGGTGCCTGTAGTCCCAGCTACTCAGGAGGCTGAGGCAGGGGAATAGCTTGAACCCAGGAGATGGAGATTGCAGTGAGCCAAGATGGCACCACTGCACTCCAGCCTGGGCGACAGAGAAAGGAACCATCTCAAAAAAAAAAAGAAAAAAAGAAAGTGGCTGGGTGGGGTGGCTCACACCTGTAATCCAACACTTTGGAATCTGAGGCCCCCAGATCACCTGAGATCAGGAGTTCAGGAGCAGCCTGGCCAACATGGTGAAACCCCATCTCTACTAAAAATACAAAAATTAGCCAGGGGAGGTGGTGCACACCTGTAATCCCCACTACTTGGGAGGCTGAGGCAGGAGAATCACCTGAACCCGGGAGGTGGAGCTTGCAGTGAGCCAAGATCGTGCCACTGCACTCCAGCCTGGGCAACAGCGCAAGACTCCATCTCAAAAAAAAGAAAAGAAACAAAACTACTTTTGATGATACCTTGAGGCAACCCAGGTGAGACTCCGCTTGAAATTTATGAGCATGAACTTGAGCGCCTTTGTCCACAGCTCCTGCGTGTTCAAATGGGTTCTGATGGAATAGCATTTCCCGAGGCCGCCAGTGTCTTCCGTCAGGCCGTTCTCCACCTGGATCCCGTAGGGCAGACAGAGGCCCGACTCACCCTTCTCAGCCTCATCCTTGAACTGCTGCATGAGGTCCAGGAAGGCCACCATGGCGCGGTCAAACTTGTTATTGAAGAAAACATCCTGCCCCCCGTGGCAGAACAAGGGCAGCTCCGTGCGGTCATCTGTCAAAGACTTCAGATAGGAATGGCTTCCGCAGGGCATGAGTCGATACCTCCGAAACTCCAGTCCAACTGTATTGGCCAGGGCAAGGAGCAGCAAAGCCGCCTGTCCCCAGGCAGCATTAATCTCTTTCCAGCTCACAGGGACAGTGGGGAGGCAGCCCAACCTGAAGTTATTGATGACGCCCACGGGGCCCTCCGCCCAGATCTCAAATGTGGCATTGAAGCAGTTGATTTCCTCCAGCTGGTCGAGCTGGACCCTGGCATACTGCAGCTGGTTCTCCAGGTGCCCCAGCTGGTCAAGCAGTTCCAGCTGCTGACACTCCAAGGCACTGCAGTCCCTGTAGTCCTGCCTCTCCTGCTGGCCCAGCTCCGCAGCCTCTGCCTGGGCTGCCTCGAGGTCTGCGGCTGTTCTCGCATGGTCGCTATCCACATCCTCCAGCTCTTGGGCCAGCCTGGCCTCCTGCAGCTCCAGGTCCCGCAGCTCCGCCCGCAGAGCCTCCGTCTCCTCCTCGCTGGTCGCCAGCTCGCCGCTCTCCAGGCAGCGCTGGTAGTTCTGACTCTCCGCTTCGGTGAGAGCGAGCTGGAAGTCCAGCTGTTCTAGAAGACTGTCGGTGCACTCTTCACACAGGGGATGGTCCACATCTTCTTGGCCAGAGACGATGTCAAAAATGTCACCAGCTGCCTTCTGGATGCTGCCGAGCGTCCGCATGGCGCCAAGCCTACCCAGCAGGGTGAAGATGCCGGTACTGTGGTTGGACACACAGCCATCCCCTGGAAGGGGTGGGCCGGAGGCACCATCCTGCTGCTCTTCAGCGCCTGTCACCTCCCTGGTGGCGCCGGGCTCCTGGGCGTCTCTGGGCTCAGCCTGCCCGGAGGTGAGCGCCGGGGCTGCAGGGAGGGCCCCGGACTCCGAGGAGCAGCTCAGCTTCAGGGCCTGGTCGCAGCGCTGGCACAGGAAGCGGATGGAAGACATGGCGGAGGGCCTGACTCCCACCTTGAGTCCGTTTCCTCTGGCCCTCTAGTTGTTTATCATTTTATACCTTTCAGGTCTTTCTAGAAGAGTGATCCTTTTAAAATGCAGATGTCATCTTGTCACTCTCCTGCAGAAAACCCTGCCATGGGACCCTCCGTCGGTACCTGCAGACCTCATTCGGCTCCTTACAGAACAGGGATTATTTCCAAAAGGAAAATCCGATCATCTCACTTTTCTCCTGTAACATGTCCAAGGGATGCCTTAAGAGTAATCTTGCGGCCGGGCGCGGTGGCTCACGCCTATAATCCCAGCACTTTGGGAGGCCGAGGTGGGTGGATCACTAGGTCAGGAGATAGAGACCATCCTGGTCAACATGGTGAAACCTCGTCTCTACTAAAAATACAAAAATTAGCTGGGCGTGGTGGCGCGTGCCTGTAGTCCCAGCTACTCAGGAGGCTGAGGCAGGAGAATCACTTGAACCCAGGAGGCGGAGGTTGCGGTGAGCCGAGATTGAGCCATTGCACTCCAGTTTGGGTAACAAGAGCGAAATTCTGTCTCAATTAAAAAAACAAAAAAAAGTAATCTTGCTAAACAAAAAAAATCTCATCATGGCACTGCCCTCCTTAAAATGTTTAACACCCTTATCTTACCTTAAGATAAAGCCCAATCCACTGCGGCCGGGGGCGTGGGCTCACGCCGGTAATCCCCGCATATTGGTAGGCGGAGGCGGAAGGATCGCTCCAGGCCATTAGTCTCATACTACCCCGGGCAACAGAGGCAGACCCCTTCTCTACAAAAAGTGAAAAAATTAGCTATGTGGGGTGGCCGCTTACAGTCCCAGCTACTTAAAAGGGTGAGGTGAGAGATTGCTTCAGAGCTGGAGGCTGCAGTGAGTTATGATCTGCTACACTCCTCCTGACTGGGCAACACAGTGAGACCCTGAATCCAGCCCCGACCCCCTCACCCCCACTCCCCTTTTTCTCTCTCTGTCTCTCTTACACACACATACACACACACGCACACACAGACACATCCCAAAAATAAATTAAATAAAAGAAAGAAAGAAAGAAAGAAAAGTTCAGGCTTGGCACAGTGGCTTACGCCTATAATCCCAGCACTTTGGGAGGCCAAGGTGGGTGGATCACCTGAGGTCAGCAGTTCAAGACCAGCCTGGCCAACATGGTAAAACTCTATCTCTAATCTACAAAAATTGGCTGGGTGTGGTGGTGGGTGCCTGTAATCCCAGCTACTTGGGAGGCTGAGGCAGGAGAATTGGTTGAACCCAGGACATGGAGGTTGCAGTGAGCTGAGATCGCACCACTGCACTCCAGCCTGGGTGACAGGGAGAAACTTGGTTTAAAACAAGTGAAAAAAAGAAAAGTTCAATCATTTTAACCTAACACCAAGGCCGGGGCCCACCTTTCCCGCTGCTTCTCTCCCCACTTCCTGCCCTCCTGAGCGGTGGGCTCCTCTGTGTTCCTGCATGGTAGTTGCATTTCGGTTCTTCCAGCATGTGACCTTGTTCCTCTACCTGGAACACTATTCCTTCACCTCTCCACCTGGCCAACTCAGTCATCCTCTAGAGCTGATTAATTGCTACATTCCACAGTGAACAGATTACTGTTTTATGTTCTTTGAACAATTGATCTGTCTCCTAATTGATTGTGATTGCCTCTCATGTTTAGTTCACTTGGCAGGGTCTGGGAATGATGAATGACCTGGAAAGGGCGAGGGGGCTCTGCAGTCAACCTCTAGAGGATGCTTCTGTTACTGATTGAGAACGTTTCAGAAAGGCCATTATCTGCAAGAACCTTCCCCGGCCTCCAATTTAAGGCTCTCTGTTCTTATGACACACTTAACTTTTTTTTAACTTTTTTTTTTTGAGACGGAGTCCCGCTCTGTCACCCAGACTGGAGTGCAATGGCACAACTCGGCTCACTGCAACTTCCGCCTCCTGGGTTCAAGCAATTCTCCTACCTCAGACTCCCGAGTAACTGGGATTACAGGTGCCAGCCACCATGCCCAGCTAACTTTTGTATTTTTAGTAGAGATGGGGTTTCACCATGTTGGCCAGGGTAGTCTTGAACTCCTGACCTTGTGATCCACCGGCCTCGGCCTCCCAAAGTGCTGGGATTACAGGCATGAGACGCCTTGCCCAGCTGGTACTTTTAGTAGAGCTGGGGTTTCACCATGCTGCCCAGGATGGTCTCAAACTGTTGACCTCAAGTGATCCTCCTGCCACGGTCTCCCAAAGTGCTGGGATTACAGGTATGAGCCACTGCACCTGGCCACACTTAACATTTTTTTTTAGACAGAGTCTCCCTCTGTCACCCAGGCTGGAGTGCGATGGCTCAATATTGCCTCACTGCAACCTGGACCTCAGGATTCAAGTGATTCTCCTGTCTCAGCCTCCCAATAGCTGGGACTACAGATGCCTGCCACCTGTAGTCCCAGCTATTGGGACTAGCTAATTTTTGTAGAGCCAGGTTTTCAGCATGTTGGCCAGGCTGATCTCAAACTCCTAGCCTCAAATGATCTGCCCATCTTGGCATCCCAGAGTGCTGGGATTACAGGCGTGAGCCACCTCGCCCAGCTTGTTTTTTCAATTTTTTTTATTTTCATGGGATCTCACCATGTTGCCCAGGTTGAGGTACAGTGGCACAATCACTGCTCACTGTAGTCTCGACCTTCCAACCTCAAGCGATCACCTAAGGTTGGTAGTTTGAGACCAACCTGACCAACGTGGAGAAACCCTGTCTCTACTAAAAAAGAAATACAAAATAAGCTGGGCATGGTGGTGGGCACCTGTAATTCCAGATACCCCAGAGGCTGAAGCAGGAGAATCGCTTGAACCCAGGAGGCAGAGGTTGCCGTGAGCCAAGATCTTGCCATTGTACTCCAGCCTGGGCAACAAGAGCAAGACTGTCTCAAAAAAAAAAAAAAATGTGTTTTTTTAGTAGAGACGAGGTTTCGTCATGTTGACCAAGACTGGCCTCAAACTCCTGACCTCAAGTGAACCATCCACCTTGGCCTTCCAATGTGCTGGGATTACAGGTGTGAGCCACCATGATTGGCCCATCAATTTACATCAGTTCACCACTTGACCCTTCCTGCAATCTCTCACTCAGTATTTTGTTGTTGTTTCTTTGTTTTTTTTTTTTAGTTGTTTACTCACCCAGTATTCTATCTGAACCCATGCCTGACCCCAATACACTTTTTCAATAACAAAGAAGTTGGTAAAGAAAATGTGGTACATTGCAAGGAAATTGATCAGTGAAGGTAGGTAAAATAAATAAATAAATAAAAGAAAATGTGATACATATACACCATGGAATACTATGCACCCATAAAAAGGAATGAGATCATGTTCTTTGCAGGGACATGGATGAATCTGGAAACCGTCATTCTCAGTAAGCTAACGCAGGAACAGAAAACCAAACACCGCATGTTCTCACTCATAAGTGGGAGGTGAACAATGAGAACATGTGGACACAGAGAGGGGAACAGCACACACCAGGGCCTGCTGGGGGGTCGGGATTGAGGGGAGGTAATTAGAGGATGGGTCAATAGGTGCAGCAAGCCACCATGGCACACGTATACCTATGTAACAAACCTGCACGTTCTGCACATGTATTCCAGAACTTAAAGTAAAATAAAAATAAAAATTTTTAAAAAGCCCAGGCATGGTGGCTCACTCCTGTAATCCCAGCACTTTGGGAGGCTGAGTCAGGTGAATCACCTGAGGTCGGGAGTTCAAGACCAGCCTGACCAACATGAAGAAACCCCATTTCTACTAAAAATACAAAATTAGCCGAGCGTGGTGACACATGCCTGTGATCCCAGCTACTTTGGAGGCTGAGGCAGGAGAATCACTTGAACTCAGGAGTTAGAGGTTGCGGTGAGCCAAGATCATGCCATTGCACTCCAACCTGGGCAACAAGAGCAAAAATCCATCTCAAAAAAGGGGAAAAAATAAAGTTAGTGATTGAGGCCATACTCGATCTACAAAGTCACAGTGGGCTTAGCCAACAGAGACCTGGGTGCGCCAGAACAGTAGGAAGCCATGTGGTCCTGGGGCTTGTCCAATTACTGAAAAGGTGGAACGTGTGTGGACATCACCAGGTGTCAGAGCACAAGACCAAGTAGGGTGCTGTAAAGGAAAGTGAGGCAAGGATCTGGAATAAGGAATTCAGGAACGGATCTGCGAATGGTGAGGAAGCTGAGGGAAGTGAATCCAGGCACATAGACTGTTGCTAAAGCAAAGATATGGGCTGGCAACAGAGTTGGCTTATGGTTATTACCATTCATTTATTAAATTCTACTGTAAGCACTGGGAAAGGGGTGGTGGCAAACATCTGTTAAACTCCTACCATGGGCCGGGCATGCTGGTTTATGCCTGTAATCCCAGCACTTTGGGAGTCCAAAGTGGGTGGATCACGAAGTCAGGAGATCGAGACCATCCTGGCTAACACAGTGAAAACCCGTCTCTACTAAAAATACAAAAAATTAGCCAGGCGTGGTGGCACGTGCCTGTAGTCCCAGCTACTTGGGAGGCTGAAGCAGGAGAATAGCTTGAACCCGAGAGGCAGAGGTTGCAGTGAGCCGAGATCGCACCACTGTACTCCAGCCTGGGAAGACAGAGTGAGACTCCATCTCAAAAATAAATAAATAAATAAATAAATAAATAAAATAAGGCCGGGCGCAGTGGCTCACGTCTGTAATCCAAGCACTTTGGAGGCCAAGGTGGGTGGATCACCTGAGGTTGGGAGTTCAAGACCAGCCTGACCAACATGGCGAAACCCCGTCTTATTAAAAAAAATAAAAATGAAAATAAAATAAAATAAATAAGCGCCTAACATGCTCTCGGTCTTAATGTGACAATTGTATTATCACTAAGCACATATTCACCCTTCCTTCCTCCACGTGGGACTTATTTTGGACTAGGCTGAAGCGACAGCAGGCTAGTTCCAAGACCAGCTTTCATCTAGTCCTCTTGTTGTCCTGCTGGATTCCATGAGAGTAGGAGCTGCTCCTTCAGCCTCACTTCCCAAATGAGAAACCTGGAGCCAGCCCAGCCCAGACAATGCCAGCCTGCAAAACTCTGAGAAACAAATGCTACGAAAACTGGGGTTATTATCACAGCAAAGGCTGACTAGTAGATATCATTACCTTACACGTATTTATTTTCTCATTTTAATTTTGAAGCAGGCAAAAGGATATGAGAATGCTGAATATTGAGAGCCCTCAGGTTCTAGGATTAGAACCCACATATATTTGACATTGAAAGTTTTGTGCTTTCTATGAAAACATGACAACTCCAGGATTTGATGAGTAAAGCAAAAGTTTACAGAATAAAACAGTGACCTTAGAGAAATGCTAACTGAATATTACTGCGGTAGCCCTAGGTATGAGATTCTCAGCTGGGTGCAGTGGCCTGTAATCCCAACACTTTGGGAGGCCAAGACGGGTGGATCATCTGAGGTCAGGAGTTCCAGACCAGCCCGGCCAACATAGTGAAACCCCGTCTCTACTAAAAATACAAAAAATTAGCTGGACATTGTGGTGCATGCCTGTAGTCCCAGCTGCTCGGGAGGCTGAGGCAGGAGAATTGCTTGAACCCAGCAGTCGGAGGTGGCATGCAGCTGAGTTCGTGTCACTGCACTCCAGCCCGGGTGACAGAGCGAGACTCCGCCTCAAAAAAATAAATAAATAAAGAGAGAGAGAGATTCTCAGACCCTCCTGCTGAACAGATCTCATAATAGGAGTTCCACACAAATAAATCAGCCTCAGATGCCCCCCAGGATGCAAATGGTCAGCTGCTGATAGCTCCTTCTTTCCCTACTACACGTACATAGTGTAGTTAGTGACGGACCATCGTCCCAGATGAAGATGATCAGGCTGCTTCCAATAGCTTTAGTGAGAGTCAAAACAATGCTGACCTTGTCTCACACTCCTGCACTCCTCTGCCAGAAAGCCCTGGCTCCGTCCTTTCATGAGTCAGCTTTGCAGGTGTTTGTGTGGGACCCTCGGGGATGGAAAATGACGCTCCAGCCTGGAGAGGCATTGCAGGGCTTACCAATTCCTTTACACCAGAATGCTGGAAAGGAAAAAACAGCAACAGGGGACAGAAAGACAGATTGGGAATTGGTTTGGGAAGGACGGCAGACCTTCGTGGAGTCAGCCAGAAAAGGTAGTTTAAGTATATTTTTTCAAAGATCCTGAGTAATTTTCGGTTGTTCATATTTACCGCATCAGGGTCAGCCTGGCCCCCTGGGCAGGGGAACGTGGTCCTGGAGCCTCCTGAGAAACTTCTCGGGCAGGTTAGGGCGTGAGGGAAGGGACAACCTCTACCAGTGTTCTGCCGCTCTGGTGCCTTGGGAATTCACCCAGCCTGGCCCAGTCACACAGATTGGTAAGCTCAGAATGTTTGTTCTTAGCTGTGCGACATTTGGGAGTTTCTTCTCCTCTCTAGAACATATGGAGCCCTCTCCTTGAGTCTGCGCCTTCCTTGTCCTGGAGAGCTCTTCAAGTACAATTGACTCTTTCTCACCTTTCAGTCCCCAGCTTAAACTTCACCTGCTTGTGGTGGCTTGAACTGACCGTTCTATGTAAGTGGGTCTGCTAAGGCACTCTGTTAGAGTACCTCTCCCGAACTTGTCATCATCAGCAGTTTATCATCTGTCTTTCCATTAGGATGTGAGCTCCATCAAGCCAGGGACTGCATTTGTCTTATTCATTGCCGAGGCCTTGATGCCTGGCACCTTATGACCTTGACAATTGTGACTTGAATGAATAAATGTGAATGAATGAATGGCTGCATCCTTGTATCAATGCAAAAAGGCAAGAGTACAGGTTTTTTTTTTTTTTTTTTTTTAATGTAGTTTTGCTCTTGTTGCCCAGGCTGGAGTGAAATGGCACCCTCTCAGCTCACCACAACCTCTGCCTCCCTGGTTCAAGCAGTTCTCCTGCCTCAGCGTCCCGAGTAGCTGAGATTACAGGCATGTGCCATTACGCCCAGCTAATTTTGTATTTTTAGTAGAGACAGGGTTTCTCCATGTTGGTCAGGCTGGTCTCCAACTCCCGACCTCAGGTGATCCGCCCTCCTCAGCCTCCCAGAGTGCTGAGATTACAGGTGAGAGTCACCGCGCCCAGCAGCAAGTATACTTTTGCTATTAGCTGCTTGGAATCCATCCAGTTTTTCTTTTAAAATGTTGCTTCAATTGTATCACATAAGTCCTATAGGAAGATTTGCTCCTGCAGAAGATTCAAGCACTTCTAAAGAAATGGAAGACAGTAACAGCCCCCAACAGGAAACCATTTGCAAATGTTCTTGTTCTCTTTTCTCTAGGCTTTTCCTTTCGCTGCTATTACATATCATGTGCATACGGAGATATCCTTTAATGTAAATGAGTTTTCCTTTTTTTTTTTTCCAGTTTTTTGAAGGAGTTTCGCTCTTGTTACCCAGGCTGGAGGGCAATGGCGCGATCTCAGCCCACCGCAACCTCCGCCTCCTGGGTTCAGGTTTCGTTTTCTCTAACAATGACTGGACTTTTCCCAGTCATTCCTGCAATAAGCACTTCTCATAGTGCTTACTACAGATGAACCGCGATTTTTTTCAGCAGTCTTCTCTGGGTGGAAAAGCAGCATGAGGTAGCCAAGCATTTATGGTTTATCTCTTTTTGATATTTTACAATTAGTGGTCATCCTAAAGCAGAATTTACTGAGATTGGCTGGTTCACTGAATTTTTTTATTTTATTTCTTCTTTTGCCTTCTTTATGCAGACTTTATAGCTAGGCTGGTTCACTGAATAAAGGGTAATGGAAGCTGGTGTTTCGTGGTGAGCAGGTCTATGCAAATCTACCCCTAAAGGCCAAGGAAGCTGAGAAGCCAAAGAAAGAGGCTGACAAATCCAGTTTCTGAGAAAGAAACATTTTTAACATTTTTATTATGTTTTTAAGATGGAGTTTTGCTCTTGTTGCCCAGGTTGGAGTGCAATGGCGCCATCTCAGCTCACCACAACCTCCACCTTCCAGGTTCAAGTGATTCTCCTGCCTCGGCCTCCCAAGTAGCTGGGATTACAGCCGTGTACCACCACACTGGCTAATTTGTATATCTTTAGTAGAGACAGGGTTTCTCCATGTTGATCTGGCTGGATGGTCTTGAACTCCTGACCTCAGGTGATCCACCGGCCCTGGCCTCCCAAAGTGCTGGGATTATAGGCGTGAGCCACCGCGCCCAGCCAAAAGAAACATTTAATAGGCATTTACCAACAAAAATGGTGACTCAGGTGGTTGCAAGATAAGACAGTGGAACTCCCATGCTTACCTCCAGACCCAGGGCTCATATACATGGGGAATTTGCCTAGGGGCAAATGTAAGTATGGGAAATGTAAGTATGTGAAGGTGAAAGTAGAGGTCCTGGAGGCATTCCTGGAACTGGAGTGAATCAGAAGCATGGCGGATTAGCATCCAAGGTGGAGTGGCTTTAGCTTGCGCAGCTGGTTTGGACTACTGAGACCCAAGTCCGTTTTACTCTATTATTATTTTGTAATTTTCTTTCATCAGAAACTCACTCTAAAGATTGATAATTGCACACTTTAGCAAAGTGTTTAGTCCTTAATATAGAGGACATTCATATTAAATAAAAGCCTACTTCAGTGCTCTGTACCTCCTGGGGCTCATACAGGCACTAGCCAGCAGTCCAGGCTGCGGATCTTCAGTCTCTCCGACCGGTGTGGGTGCAGGCTGAGCTGAATTTGAAACAGTAGGAAATCCAGAGAGAGTAAGAAACCATTTTTGTTGTTTGTTTGTTTTAGAGACAGGGTATCGCCCTGTCGCCCAGGCTGGAGTGCAATAGTGTGATCATGGCTCACTACAACCTCAAACTCCTGCCTCAAGCCGTCCTCCCGCCTCGGCCTCCCAAAGATGTTGGGATTACAGGCTCCAGCCACCACACCTAGCCAAAAAATTTTTTTGATGTCTTCCTAATCCTGACACTGTGACCACTCTGGTTTATTTCTGAGAGAGAGATCACTGAGCAGGGGGCAAACTCACTGCCTCTGTTGCAAGGTAATGATACTGGGCTTGACGAATCCAACACAAGTCTTTAGACAAAATGTCGCAAAATGTGCTTTCAGTCTTTTTCTTCCTTTTACTTAAGGATATTCTGAAAAGCTCATTCATCAAGTAGTTCTTTTTTCACTCTGATGTCCTGACCAGCACCAATCTTAGATCCTGTCCTATATAAATTTTCTAGTAGGATTTCGGGGAGGAAATACATGATTGTCAGAAATACAAGATTTTTCCTGGAGAGTCCTGTTCAAGTACAGGATTAAAATTTTCAATCATCTGTCCTCTGTGGATTCTTAATCATAGGTTTCCCATTAAATAATAATTGAATGAATGAAATGCTGAACCTGAAGCATTCATATTTTTCTGACTATGTCATGATGTCACTAGTGGTTGATTTCTTTTTTTGTATTTTGTATTTTTTTTTTTTTTTTTTTTTTGAGACGGAGTTTCGCTCTTGTTACCCAGGCTGGAGTGCAATGGCGCGATCTTAGCTCACCGCAACCTCCGCCTCCTGGGTTCAGGCAATTCTGCTGCCTCAGCCTCCTGAGTAGCTGGGATTACAGGCATGCACCACCATGCCCAGCTAATTTTTTGTAGTTTTAGTAGAGACGGGGTTTCACCGTGTTGACCAGGATGGTCTCGATTTCTTGACCTCGTGATCCACCCGCCTCGGCCTCCCAAAGTGCTGGGATTACAGGCGTGAGCCACCGCGCCCGGCCCCTGTATTTTGTATTTTTATTTTTTGAGACAAGATCTTCCTCTGCCACCCAGGCTGGAGTGCAGTGGCATGATCACAGCTCACTGCATCCTCGAAAACCTGGCCTCAAGCACCTCTACCATCTCCGCTCCCAAGTAGCTGGGACTACAGGTGCACGCCACCACACCTGGCTAATTTTTAAAACTATCTTTGTAGAGACAGGATCTCTCTATGTTGTCTAGGCTTTTTGTTTGTTTTGAGACAGGCTTGCTTTGCCAACGGGACTGGAGTGTAGTGGCACAATTATAGCTCACTGCAGTCTCATTCTGGGATCAAGTAATCCTCCCGTCTCAGCCTCCCAAGTAGCTGGGACCACAGACAGATGCCATGCCCAATTGACTAGTGGCTTTTAAAATTTTGTTTATTTATTTATTTTTGAGACAAAGTCTATCTCTATTAAAAATGCAAAAATTAGCCAGGTGTGGTGGTGCACACCTGTAACCCAGCTACTCGAGAGGCTGAGGCAGGAGAATTGCTTGAACCTGGGAGGTGGAGGTTGCCGTGAGTGGAGATCATATGACACACCAGGCTGGGAGACAGAGCGAAACTCCATCAGAAAACAAAACAAGACAAAAATGTGCCCTGCCTTTGCTAGGTTCTAGTTTAATTACTGTAGTTTGAGACACTGAATCTGCATTTTCTTAAGCTCCCTAGGTGACCCAGAGTACTTTCATAGTTGAGAACCAGAGGATCGAAGATGTACTTGCTCTGAGTCTTGAAATATCTATAGATTCACACAGGAAAAAAAAGGGGTAAAATATTCTGAATGGACATGAGAACATAAGAACAGCAGTCAGATAGGTAGGCAGACAGAGGTGTGGGGCAACTCATGTGCAGGCATGGAACCTTGTAATTTCAGAATTGGAAGTAACCATAAAAATTGTTGGGCCAGGTGCTCATGCCTGTAATCCCAGCACTTTGCAAAGCTGAGGTGGAAGGAATGCTTGAAGCCAGGAGTTTGAGGCTAGCCTGGGAAACATAGCAAGACACTCTTTCTACAAAAGTAAAAATAGCCAGGCTTGGTGGTACAGCCCTATAGTTCCAGCTACTGAGGAGGCTGAGGTGGGAGAACTGCTTGAGCCCAGGAGTTAGAGGTTGTAGTGAGCCGAGATCATGCCACTGCCTTCCAGCCTGGGCAGTAGAACAAGATCCTATCTCAGAAACAAAACAAAACAAAACTCGGCCAGGCGCGGTGGTTCACGCCTATAATCCCAGCACTTTAGGAGGCTGAGGCAGGTAGATTACCTGAGGTCAGGAGTTCAAGAGCAGCCTGACCAACATGGAGAAACCCTATCTCTAATAAAAATGCAAACATTAGCCGGGTGTGGTGACACACACCTGTAGTCTCAGCTACTTGGGAGGCTGAGGCAGGACAATCACTTGAACCCCGGAGGCAGAGGTTGCAGTGAGCTGAGATTATGCAGCTGCACCCAGCTTGGGCAAGAGTGAGACTCCATCAAAACAAAACTCTGTGTTTACGTGTCTCCTACTGCGTTCATCATTACTTCTGTTAAAAGAGTTGTTCATATACATATATATATATTAATATAGTATTTATCATTTATGTAATGTATTATAGATGTGTGACATATGTGTATATAAAGTTGGTATATGAGAACTTTCATCTGACTTATTTTGAGTTTCATAATAATTCTATGAGGCCATAAAAATCATTGACCCGATTTCATAGCTGAGGAAACTGAAGTCATTGAAGGTCAGTGACTTTGGCAGCTGCTGGAGATGTGCCAGCAGACAGAAGTGGGAGAGAAGAAGAAAGATCACTTGAGGGACTTCCATCTCAGATGAGAGTAGGGATTTTTATTCCTATTGATAACCTCCCTGAGAATGGGTAAAAATGATGGAAGAAATATGAAAAATTTCTTATAGAGAGACTAGAATATTGTGAGGAATGACAAGGCCAGTGTCTAGAAGGAAGGAGCACAGAAAGGTGAGCAGAAACTTCACAGCTTACTTTTGCCCTGTGAGCATTTGCTTATCAGGATGAATCAGCTGCTGAACTGAGACAGGGAGAGAGGCTAGCAGAGGGGAAAACCCAAGGCACTCTGCATCAAGAAAAGACGACAAATGTTTCCCTCATAATCAGGGGAACCAGAAGTCAGCTATTCCCCACTTCCCAGCTTTGTGGAGTTGTAGGAAGAGTTGTTTTGTTGCTGAGAGATGGAGGAGTGAAGGAAAAAAGGGCATCTCCGATTTTATAAACCTAGTGACCACCCTTGCTAGGAATTGAATTTAACATGGTTTTATACCAGCAACGTCCCAGGAATTTAGTAAATGCAAATGTAAAATCTCAGTAGAGGAAAGAACTTACTTCTAAGAACCCTAAAAATTGTTCAAGGGCAATGAAAAGCATACAATCAAAGATGGCTAATCACATTTTTCAATGACAACCGGCAAAATAAAAGATGACGTTAACTAACCTCTAATGACTTTGAATATTTGAATTAACAGACATAGATTATTATAAAGAATGATTATTATATTAAAAAAAAAATTTTTTATAGAGACAGGGTTTCACCATGTTGGCCAGGATGGTCTTGATCTGACCTCGTGATCTGCCCGCCTCAGCCTCCCAAAGTGCTGGGATTACAGGCATGAGCCACTGCACCTGCCCAATTGTTATGTTTTAAAACATAAGACAATCAAAAATATGATAAAAGATAATTATAAATTAGATCATAGCAGATTTGAAAAAAAAAACAAAACAAAAAGGAACTTACTTTATTTTTGTAGAGACAGTCTCTTTCTGTTGGCCGGGCTGGTTTCGAATGCCTAGTCTCAAGCAATCCTCCCACCTTGGCCTCCCAAAATGCTGGGATTACAGGCATAAGCCACCACACCTGGCTAAAAGGGAACTTCTATGAAGGAAAAGTTTAATAACTGAAATTAAAAATTCAATGTAATAGATGAGCTTGGAAACCAATTGAAGACAGTTGAAGAGAAAGTTACAGATTTAGAAGATAGGTCAGAAGGACTTGTCTATAATACTACACAGATAAAAACATGGAAAATATGGTAGCTAAGTTAAAAGACGTGAATGATAAAATAAGATGGTCTAACATATATTTAATCAAAGTTCCAATTGAAGGCTGGGCGCAGTGGCTCACACCTGTAATCCCAGCACTTTTGGAGGCTGAGGAGGGTGGATCACAAGGTCAGAAGTTTGATCCCAGCCTGGCCAACATGGTGAAAACTCGTCTCTACTACAAATACAAAAAGTAGCAGAGTGTGATGGCGGGCGCCGGTAATCCCAGCTATTTGTGAGGTTAAGGAAGGAGAATCGTTTGAAACCAGAAGGTGCACGTTGCAGTGAGCCAAAATCGCACCACTGTACACCAGCATGGGCAAAAGAGTGAAACTCCATCTGAAAAAACACGTCCAATTAAAAAGAAGAGATAATTGGCAGAGTCAATATATGAAGAAATAATGATAGTAAATTTTCTTTAACAGATGAAATACTTTAATCCATAGATTAAAGCTTGGTGTCAGAGTAGTGTTGGTTTTGTCTTGATCCACCTCTGTCACAGAGTGACTTTGCCTGATTGTCAGCATTCTATGAAATTATTATGTTTGATGGGAGAACGCCACAGCCTGGCTGTGTGCTCCAGGCCAGCTCTTGGTATCCAGGGCTGCTTTCCTCTTTTTCAGATTAATAAATCCCTAGTTAAATAACATTTATTTATTTGTTTGTTTGTTGTTTGTTTATTATTTGAGATGGAGTTTCGCTCTGTTGCCAAGCTGGAGTGCAGTGGTGCGATCTCAGCTCACTGTAACCGCCTCCCAGGTTCAAGCAATTCTTCTGTTACAGCCTCCCAAGTAGCTGAGACTACAGGCGAGTGCCACCACACCCAGCTAATTTTTGTGTTTTTAGTAAAGACGGGGTTTCACCATGTTGGCCAAGATGGTCTTGATCTCTTGACCTCATGATCTGCCCGACTCAGCCTCCTAAGTTGCAGGGATTACAGCTGTGAGCCACCACGCCCAACCTATAAGTGGGCATCTTAATAATTCTTATCTAGAAGATGGCAAGAACAGATTGCAGCTGAAACTGTAACCAGTCAGCACAGTCACTCGTTAGCTAGGATAGGAAGATACTTGGTCATTTTTGTGGTCTGGATGACATTCTTGCTTTTGTCTGTGTTCCAACTTGGTGACAGAGTAGCCTTGGTTTTGTCTTGATCCACCTCTGTCACAGGATGACCTTGCCTGATTGTCAGCGTTCTATGAAATTATTGTGTTTGATGGGAAAACGCCACAGCCTGGCTGTGTGCGCCAGGCCAGTTCTTGGTATGCGGGGCTGCTTTCCTCATTTTCAGCTTGAACGCTGTCAGGGAGAGTCCTTTGCCCTTGAGCCAACTGACAGAGTTGTCAGGGAAGGCAACTTCAGTGTTTTGTGCACATTCCAAGAAACCATGTGATTTCAGCTGCAGAGTGGACATGACGTGCTTGTCTCTACTTTTTCCTGCCTTCTCACCTCTACCTTGGCTGAGCTGGGTTTTCAACCGTTCCCTTGCTAAGATTCTTCAAATTTAATCTTTAAATTTAATTTAAATTTTTTGGTTTTGCACAATCAATGTGGCTTTTGAGAGAGAATTTTTCTTTGACCGTGTATTTTTATTTATGAGGTTAGAAACAAATTTGGTAAAACAGAGGGTTTGATTTTGGGGGCTCAAATGAGTTTGCAAATGTTTAGTAGCAGGGCCATTTCCCATGAAATGTCTTTATTCATATATTCCATGTTCCCCATTAGCATGAATCACTGACTCCACTGTGACACTCATAAAAACGAAGGCAGCTGCTCCCCGAACAAGGTGCTTGGTGTGAGTGAAGTGTTTTAATATCCACTGATGAAAGACACATACAACAGTGAAAAAAATTCAGTGCCTGTTTCCTACTTTTCCAGCCAGAAGGTCTGCTAAAATGTTGTGGCTGTAGCTTAACAGCTGTGAATAATTTTATTCTGTTACCAGAAATTCCATCCTTTTCCCTGCCCTGGTTTTCGTTCCCTCCTGGTGGTTTGAGCCTCTGCTCCCGGGGTCCACCTGGAGCACTTGCCCTGCTTTGGGATGACCTCATTCAGCCCTCCAGTTGCCATGGCAGCACCAGGAGTTTGGAGGAATGTGCTTTCCTTTCTGTGGTTTTGTTGCTTTCAAGGTCTGGGCAGTTCTTTCCTCTGGGGTGACTGATTCAGGATCTTTTTGGTTAGCATTCACATCAAAGAGACTCATTTAGTTTTCCAGCCACTTTTCTTTCCACATGGATGTCTAACCCCCTACCCTCCATGTTGGCTTTTCAGAAGATTCAGATACTCTCATTCAGAGCTTTAAAGCTTGGGCTTTAAAGTTTGGGCTTTTGCATGTTTACTGACAAACAATCCACAGCTGGCCCATGTCCAGACCTTCAAATGCTGGGTAGGCACCACCTGGTCCACTGTAGTTTACTCATGGAGAAAGTTCTGGGTTCCTGTTACCAGTTGGAACTTTCTAGATGGCTGCAGTGACTCCAGAGAGAGTGAGGCTGGAAACTCTGGGAACTTTCCAAGTCTGGCTGCCTGCTCTTTCTCCAGCCTGTCCCGATGTTCTTCTACCTTCTCTGACTGTCTGATTGAGATAAGAATTTTAAGAGCCTGAGCCCAGATCCCAGCATGATAATACCCAGGTTAAGAGTAGGAAAGGGGCTGGGAGTGGTGGCTCACGCCTGTAATCCCAGCACTTTGGGAGGCTGAGGCAGGGGGATCATTTGAGGTTGGGAGTTCGAGACCAGCCTGGCCAACCGGTAAAACCTTGTTTCTACTAAAAAAAAAAAAATACAAAAATTAGCCGACCATGGTGGCCCAAGCTGTAATCCCAGCAACTCAGGAGGCTGAGGCAAGAGAATGGCTTGAACTTGGGAGGTGGAGGTTGCAGTGAGACCATATCATATCAGTGCAGCCCAGCCTGGGTGACAGAGTGAGACTCTTCTCAAAAAAAAAAAAAAAAAAAAAAAAAAAAAGAGGCATAGGAATGAGCACCTGGTGGCTCACGCTTATAATCCCAGCTACTCAGGAAGCTGAGGCGGGATGGGTTGCTTGAGACTAGGAATTCAAGAGCAGCTTGCGTTAAATAACCATAGCTAATACTTTTTCTTTTTCTTTTTCTTTTTTCTTTTGAGACAGAGTCTCCCTCTGTCACCAGGCAGGAGTGCAGTGGCGCAATCTCAGCTCACTGCAACCTCCCCGTCCCAGATTCAAACAATTCTCTGCCTCAGCCTCCCAGGTAGCTGGGACTACAGGTGCCCCCCACCACACCTGACTCATTTTTGTAGTTTTGGTAGAGACGGAGTTTCACCATCTTGGCCAAGCTGGTCTTGAACTCCTGACCTCATGATCCACCCGCCTCAGCCTCCCAAAGTGCTGGGATTACAGGTGTGAGCCACCACACTCAGCTGTTTCTTGGATTCTTACACTAGCACTCAGCCATCATCCCCAAACTATGTCCACACTCCCTACACAATTTAGTCCGTACCTCTGCCTAGGTGGGAGGGTGCTACGTGAGCTGCACTGCATGGGTAAAGTCTGTGCACAGGAGTGCAATATCACGCCTCCTACAGAGGCAGCCCCATGTGCAGAAGGTCACTGGGAACTGTGTTTGACTGTCATCGGCTGCAGTACACGTGTCCGGGTAATGCTGGAGGACAGGTCGGGCTCAGCTGACAGAGGAAGATGCTCCTTCCCACACTACCTGGAAGAAGAGCTTGCCCTAAGCTCCATACTCTTAAATTCAGTGGCTTACATGGCAGCCTCGCCTGGATGTTGCACAGATATTAAACCTAGGAGGTCCAACAAGAAACTGCTGGTTTTCCCTCTGGAATGTAGTCTTCCCACCCCCTGTTCCTGCAGGTCTTTCTGCCTTAGTCAGGACAGCAGAGTCCGTTAAAGCAGTGGGTCAGGCCTTACACAGGGCTTTACCCTGGAGTTCTCGCTTTCCCCCAAACCCACCTTCCCTCCCTTGCAAGCCCTGAAAATTTAACCCCAGGCTGGGCGCGGTGGCTCATGCCTGTAATCCCATCACTTTGGGAGGCCAAGGTGGGCGGATCACGAGGTCAAGAGATCCAGACGAGCCTGGGCAACAGAGTGAAACCCCGTCTCTACTAAAAATAAAAAAATTAGCTGGGTGTGGTGGCGGGCGCCTGTAATCCCAGCTACTTGGGAGGCCGAGGCAGGAGAATTGCTTGAACCTGGGAGGCGGAGGTTGCAGTGAGCTGAGATCACACCATTACACTCTAGCCTGGGTGACAGAGGGAGACTCCGTCTCAAAAAAAAAATTAAGGCCGGGCGTGGTGGCTCATGCCTGTAATCCTAGCACTTTGGGAGGCTGAGGTGGATGGATCACCTGAGGTCAGGAGTTCGAGACCAGCCTGGCCATCATGGTGAAACCCCATCTTTAAAAAAAATAAAAATAAAAATAAAAAAGAAGAAGAAAAAAAAATTAAATTAAATTAAATAAATTTTAAAAAGCCCCAAATAGACTCTGAGAGACTAAGGATGTAAAGGATGTATATTTTAATTCCTTTAGCAATCACTAAAAAATAAATAAGAATAATGTGAAGAGGTAGCTAAAAAGTCAATAAATAAATTGAAATGGAATTATACATGATATTCAACTAATACAAAAGAAAACAGGAAGGAGAAATGGGGGCTGGGAAAACAGGACAACCAGAAAACTTAACAGTCTCCAAGAGGGCAGAAACCTTTGATATGTAAGAGAGGAGAGGTGGACAGAGTTAACACCACGGAGCCAGGCGAGGAGGCTCATACCTGTAATCCCTGCACTTTGGAAAGCTGAGGCAGGCAGATCACCTGAGGTCAGGAGTTCAAGATCAGCCTGACCAACACGGAGAAACTCCATCTCTACTAAAAATACAAAATTAGCCGGGCGTGACGGCACATGCCTGTGATCCCAGCTACTTGGGAGGCTGAGGCAGGACAACTGCTTGAATCCCAGAGGCAGAGGTTGTGGTGAGCTGAGGTCACACCATTGCAGTCCAGTCTGGGCAACAAGAATGAAACTCCATCTCAAAAAATAAAATAAAATAAATCAACACCACGGAGCATCTCACATTTTCCAGTTCCCTGCTAGGCACTTGTACATATGGCATTTTATTTCATCTTCCATTATTCATTGATGGACTCATGCCTTTGCCTTTGGAGCTCTCAACAGGCCAATGTCAAAACCACAACATGAAACACTACATCAATAAAAGCAAGCAAGTCATCAATGTGATCAGAACATTCTCTCCCTACAGACCTATTTATGTGGGAAACGACTTTATAACCAGAAGACTGCTTGCAGATTACACAATTAGTACCTTAGAATTATATTGTGAAGAGAACCAGGATACTTCTTTTGCTCTCTGAAACTGTGGGAAAAACACTGGAAATCCATTGACTGATTACATTCTCTTTTTCCCATTTAAACCAGTGTTTGGCTTCCCAAACCCCTTGCCACAGCCATGCACAACACTTGGCTGTGTATCTCCAGATTTTTCCAAATGTTCATGCAAAAATACGTGCATACATTTCAGCCTTTGTTTATTATAAAAATGAGAACATTAATATATACACTTATGCCATTTTATTTCCACTTAAAACACCAGGTATGCCAGGAGTTGTGGCTCACGCCTTTAATCCCAGCACCTTGGGAGGCCGAGGCAAGCAGGTCACCTGAGGTTGGGAGTTCAAGACCAGCCTAGCCAACATAGTGTAACTCCGTCTCAAAAAAAAGCAAAAACAAAAACAAAAAAACACCAGGTATATCAGGTTCCAGAGAAGACCCATATAGATTTTCTCACTTCTTTGCAGATCTGTAATACTCCCATACACAGATGATAACAAGAAAGAATATTTCATTCCTTTATTTAATCATTTCTTTACTTAGAAATGGGGCCTCGCTATGTCGCCAAAGCTGCTCCTGAGCTCCTGGGCTCTAGTGATCCTCCCACCGTGGCTTCCCAAAGTGGTGGGATTCCTGGTGTAAGCCACGGCACCTGCCTCATTCCTTTTTCTTTCTTGACTGCTTTCTGGCTTTCTCGCTTTCTATCTGCCTTTTTTTCTTTTTTGGAGTCTCACTCTGTCACCTAGGCTGGAGTGCAGTAGCATTGTCTCCGCTCACTGCAAACTTTGCCTATCGGGTCCAAGCAATTCTTGTGCCTCAACCTCCTAAGTAGCTAGGATTATAGGCACCTGCCACCACACAGGCTAAGTTTTGTATTTTTAGTAGAGATGGGGTTTCACCATGTTGGCCAGGATGGTCTCGATCTCTTGAATCTCTTCATGAATCCCAGAGCTCCTGAGGCTTGGAGTCTCATCTCACTCCTCAGCTCCTCCAGCTCCTCAGCTCCTAATCTTTTCATGCTCTCTTAAGCATCTTCTAGAACATCAGAACATCATAGCTCTAGAATGCAAACCCAATTTTGTCACTCTCTTCCTTAAGACCTTTCAATGACCTATTTCCATATTTTCATATAACATCTCAGTAATGTGCAGACAGTGATCTTTCTAAAAAAGAAGTGAAAAACTTCCAATGGCTTTCTTTCTGAGGCAGAGCGATCTTTCTAAAATGGAAATGAAACCACAGCACCCTCCACTATAAATACATATTGTGGGTTTTTTGGCTTTTTTGTTTTGTTTTTGTTTGAGACGGAGTTTTGCTCATCCCCCAGGCTGGAGTACAGTGGTGCAATCTCTGCTCACTGCGACCTCCACTTCTGGGATTCAAGCGATATCTTGCCTCAGGCTCCCTAGTAACTGGGATTACAGGCACCCACCACCACACTTGGCTTATTTATTTATTTATTTATTTATTTATTTTTCTGAGACAGAGCCTCACTCTGTTGCCCAGAGTGGAGTGCAGTGGCGCGATCTCGGCTCACTACAGCCTCCACCTACCAGGTTCAGGTGATTCTCCTGCTTCAGCCTCCCCAGTAGCTGGGACTACAGGTGAGCACCACCACACCTGGCTAATTTTTGTATTTATCATAGAGATGGGGTTTCACCATGTTGGTCAGGCTGATCTTGAGCTTCTGACCTCAGGTAATCCGCCCACCTCAGCCTCCCAAAGTGCTGGGATTATAGGTGTGAGTCCACTTTCTTTAGGCTTCCTAGTGAGATATTTCCCGATTGTTTAAGATAGGTTATTTATGAGATCGTCTTCTTTAAAGGCACAATTGAAGGGAAAGGTAAAACATAAATTCTTCTCATTCTTTCTCTGCCAGATCCCATCCTTCCCAAAGGCCCGGGTACTTATAGCACATGTACACATACACTGTGTCACCAACCGAATGTGCTGAGGAACTGGACCATGCTTAGCTCCTGTGAAACCAGGAACATCTCTCTGGGGGTAGCACTCCACTATCACCTGTCAAAAATTTCAGCACAGGCTAGGCGAGGTGGCTCACGCCTGTAATCCCATCACTTTGGGAGGCTGAGGCAGGCGGATCAAGAGGTCAGGAGATCTAGACCAATCTGATCAACATAGTGAAACCTCATGTCTACTAAAAATACAAAAATTAGCGAGGCATGGTGGCACGCACCTGTAGTCCCAGGTACTCAGGAGGCTGAGGCAGGAGAATCACTTGAACCCAGGAGGCGGAGTAGGCAGTGAGCTGAGACCACACTGTTGCACTCCAGCCTGGGTGACAGAGTGAGCCTCCGTCTCAAAAAAAAAAAAGAATTTCAGTATAAATTTCTTCTGAAACAAGGGCCTAAGAATGTAACTCAGAATTCTATGTGTCTTAGGAGCTTAGAAAAGAGAGAAGGCCATTGGTTGCTTTTTGCTTTTTCGAAGAGAAGGATCAGGGCTCCAGCTAACAGAGGTGCAATAGTGTCTCGCTGGGATCTTGTTTGGGAACTTTGCCCAGATTCCAGCAACTTCCTCTTGTCTGCTTGCTGTGACTATTTCAAGTATAAAAGAATAAGCAAAAGGGCCGGGCGCGGTGGCTCACGCCTATAATCCCAGCACTTCGGGAGGCCGAGGTGGGCGGATCATGAGGTTAAGAGATCGAGACCATCCTGGCCAACATGGTAAAACCCCGTCTCTACTAAAAAACACAAAAGTTAGCCTGCCGTGGTGGCACATGCCTGTAGTCCCAGCTACTTGGAAACTGAGGCAGGAGAATCGCTTGAACCCGGGAGGCGGAGGTTGCAGTGAGCTGAGGCTTCACCACTGCACTCCAGCCTGGCGACTGCGCAAGACTCTGTCTCAAAAAAATAAAATAAAATAAAATAAGCAAACGGCAAAGAAAGCCATAGCCTCTTTTCTTTTTCTCCCCTAGTAAGCCAGAAAGGAGCCTCTAGAACTTTACTAAGCTCTTCCTCTGCTTGAAAGGTCTGAGGCTTGGGATTTTCAGTGGAGGCAGCCTTTTACTCAACAGCTGTCTCTGTGTCTGACTTAAAAAAGAGAAAAAAAGTCCTGCACCCAGGACCTAACTCATTCTTCCAACTACTTCCAAACGGCCTGCGGGAGTCTGAAGGAGGCCCTTCTGTAGGGCTGAGTGACATCGGGCCTCTCCTCTCCCTCCCCTCTCCCTCCTCCCACTCCCTGAGCAGCACCAGGTCCGTTCTGAGGTTGAAAATGGAATCGCCATCTGTATATTGGTCAGAGAAAGTCACTTTGCTCACTATTAGTTAATAATTTATCTTTGCCAAAGAAATTAAGGTTTACAATGTAGTACTGTAATATTGGTCTTCATAGACTATGGTCTCATAGGCCTTAGCTCAGGAGCTCTGGATAGAATTAGTCTCAAGTGAGGACTTTTTTTTTTAAGACAGAGTCTCACTCTGTCACCCAGGCAGAAGTTCAGTGGCAGGATCTCAGCTTACTGCAACCTTCGCCTCTTGGGTTCAAGGGATTCTCTAGTGAGGACATTTTAATACCACAGTTATGAAGCAGATAGAAGATTGGGTCGCCTTACCCTGAAATATGTTGCTATTTTTCACAATGAGAAATAGAAAGGTTGAGTAATTTGCCCAGATATACAGAGGTGAAGCTAGCGTTAAAATCCTGGTGTGGGCACGGCACAGTGGCTCATGCCTATAATCCCAGCACTTTGGGAGGCCAAGGTGGGAGGATCACCTAGGGTCAGCAGTTTGAGACCAGTCTGGCCAACCAGGTGAAACCCCATCTTTACTAAAAAATACAAAAGTTAGCCAGACATGGTGGTGGGCGCCTGTAATCCCAGCTACTCTGGAGGCTGAGGCAGGAGAATCACTTGAACCCAGGAGGTGAACATTGCAGTGAGCCAAGATTGCACCATTGCACTCCAGCTGGGGCAATACAGCAAGACTCCATCTCAAAAAAAAATTATAATAAAGTCCTGGTGTGTTATCAAAACATCATTGTACTCTGCAGTTTTCCAACATATTTTGTCATATTTCTGCAGTCCCAGGAATATGGGTAGGGCCATTATCATAACTAAGATTTTGGCGTTTAATAGATGATGAAACTGAGGTCCATAGAAATTAACCGACTTGCCTAAGACCAAACAGATGCTTAGACAGACCCAGTTCTCCTTGTTCCCAGACCAGGATATTCCATCCTATTACACGTCGTCTATGCAGGATGGTGTTAGTACTTAGCTTCTTGTCTAGAAAAAGATGCTGCTGTTGACGCTGACCACTTCCTTGCCCCAGATCCAGGAGCACAGTGGTCCCTCAGGGATTCACACCCATCCCTGTTCTGAGAATAAACAGGATCAGTCTAGGCACATTGGCTCACACCTATAATCCCAGCACTTTCAGAGGCTGAAGCAAGAGGATTGCTTGAGGCCAGGAGATTGAGACCAGCTGGGGAAACACAGTGAGACTCCATCTCAACAAAAGCATTTAAAAAAAAAATTAGCTGGCATAAGCGAGGTGTCGTGGCTCACGCCTGTAATCCCAGCACTTTGGGAGGCCAAGGGGAGTAGATCACAAGGGCAAGAAATTGAGACCATCCTGGCCAACATGATGAAACCCTGTCTCTTCTAAAAATACAAAAATTAGCTAGGCATGGTGGTGCTCGCCTGTAGTCCCAGCTACTCGGGAGGCTGAGGGAGGAGAATCACTTGAACTGGGAAGCCAGAGGTTGCAGTGAGCTGAACTGCACCACTGCACTCTAGCACTCCAGCCTGGTGAGAGTGAGACTCCGTCTCAAAAAAAAGAAGAAGAAGAAGAAACAGTGCCTGGCACCTACCACTCAACAAGTGTGAATTACTGTTTTCACCATATTGTTGATGAAGGGCCGAAGAATCAGAGCAGCTCCACAGCATCTATGAACGAGACAAGGCTGGGTGAGACATCAACTTCTTCCGCATTATAAACTTCCATAGGAAGAGGAAGGAAGGATACTTACTAAGAATGTTTGACACTGTGTTAGCCACATATATTTTCTCAATTATTTCTTTTTTTTCCTTTTTCTTTTTTTTTATTTTAAAGATGGGGTTTCACCATGTTGGCCAGGCTGGTCTCGAACTCCTGACCTCAAGTGATCCACCCACCTTGGCCTCCCAAAGTGCTGGGATTACAGGCGTGAGCCACCATGCCTGGCCTCAATTATTTCTTCTAAAAAAGGGAACCGAAACTCAGAGAAGCAACATAACATGCATAGCTGCTGGATTTAACCATGTTCATTTCATTATAAACTCATATGCTCCATTCTTGAACGTTCTTGAATTTTTTTTTTTTTTTGAGACTAAGTCTCGCTCTATTACCCAGGCTGGAGTGCAATGGCGCGATCTCAGCTCACTGCAACCTTTGCCTCCCGGGTTTAAGCGATTCTCCTGCCTCAGCCTCCCAGGTAGCTGGGATTACAGGCTCCTGCCACCACACCCGGCTAATTTTTGTATTTTTAGTAGAGACAGGGTTTCACCATGTTGGCCAGGCTGGTCTCGAACTCCTGATCTCAGGTGATCTGCCCACCTTGGCCTCCAAAGTGCTGAGATTACAGGTGTGAGCTACTGTACCCAGCCCCCTTCTTGAAATTTGAACAAAAAACTTGCTGGTGGGAAATCTTGCAGTCTTGGGGAAAATATTTTCTGAGGCATCCCTCTAAGTAGTCTTCTCCTCCCAGAAGCTCTTACACGCCCAGACGCCCCCTGTTGCCTCCACTGTATGGATTGTCACAGATCAAAACAGAGAATGTACCGTCTATCCCTCCAAATTCGAGACTCTTTCCTATTCACCAAATGCCATCATAGATTGTCCTTTTAGAAATCAAGCCATGGCATCCCGGAGTGAAGGCAAACAGGCTGCCTCCAGCTCCTCTCAAGTATCAGGGAGATAATTTGAGGTCCTACTGGCGGGGCACAGTGGCTCATGCCTGTAATCCCAGCACTTTGGGAGGCTGAAGTGGGTGGATCACTTGAGGTCAGGAGTTTGAGACCAACCTGGCCAACATGGCAAAACCTCGTCTCTACTAAAAATACAAAAATTAGCTGGGCATGGTGGTACGGGCCTGTAATCCCAGCTACATGAAAGGCTGAGGCAGGAGAATCGCTTGAACCCCGTAGGTGGAGGTTGCAGTCAGGCAAGATCGCGCCACTGCACTCCATCCTGGGCACTTGAGGTCAGGGTTTGAGATTCAAAAAACCAAAACCATTTAAGGTCCTACCTCACAGCTCCCACAGTCCACTGTCAGAGTGCCTTGTCTCCCTTCATGAGTCAGCTTTGCAGGTGTTTGTGTCTTATCCAAGGGGATGAAAAAAGATGTTCTGACACCAATAACTAACACAAGTCTGGAAAACAATTTGGAAACTGGATTGGAGAAGGCAGCAGACACAAATGGAGTTCTAAGATCCTGAGCAAATTCTTGCTTTCTGCCCCTCTTGCATGTATTGTAATGTACTCCTAAGAAATCTGGCCATTAGCTCTGCAGCTGCTAAGACACCTCCACTTTGAGAATCTTCAAGGCTGGAAAAAGAAGGCAGCACCAGTCAGCAACGTGCCCTGAAGGTCAGCACTTTGGGAATCTTCCCAGCCAGACTCCAGCCATGTTTCTTCAGGAAACATAGGATTTGGAACCTGACAGCTTGAATGGGACATTCAACATTTGGATTCTGAAAAAAATCCAAATGTTCTTGAGGAACATTTGCTATAGATAAAAATTTTATTTTGAATAATAAGAATGTGGAAGGCTGACTGTATTTTACATTAATATTGTCAGGCATGTTTATGTTTAACTTTTCTTTTCTTTTTCTTTTTTTTTTTTTGAGATGGAATTTTGCTTTTGTTGCCCGGGCTGGAGTGCAGTGGCGTGATCTTGACTCAC
The DNA here is from genome assembly GCF_009761245.1 of Sapajus apella. Classification (NCBI taxonomy): domain Eukaryota; kingdom Metazoa; phylum Chordata; class Mammalia; order Primates; family Cebidae; genus Sapajus; species Sapajus apella. Next base: position 6,468,668 of record NW_022436989.1, read on the forward strand.
CGCAACCTCTGCCTCCTGGGTTCAAGAGATTCTCCTGCCTCTGCCTCCTGAGTGGCTGGGATTACAGGGCTTATGTGCCACCATGCCTGGCTAATTTTGTATTTTTTGAAGAGACAGGGTTTCTCCATGTTGGTCAGGCTGGTCTGGAACTCCCAACCTCAGGTGATCTGCCTGTTTTGACCTCCCGGAGTCCTGGGATTACAGGCATGAGCCACTGTGCCCAGCCTGTTTAACTTTTCTGATACACATGAAATCTGACTGGCTCTGGCTCATTACCTGCAAACATTTCCTTTCCACAGTAACCAGGACACAGCACCTACCCTTCCTGCGTGGCAACACTGGATCATTCCTTTCTGGTTTCTGTTCTCTGCATTAACTGGACCATTTGCTACTTGTGTCTAATCTGATCTAAGTTAAAGCATACCTAGTAAAATGCCCTGACAGGAAATGGTATCCCAGAATTAAATTATTTACATCATGGAATGGAGTAACCTAATGCTTCCAAGGAAGACTGCCAAGCATTTTTCCCTCTTTCAGTCCCCTTTCTATGAATTGACTTTATATATTTTTTTCTGACTAGTAAAATTATTAAAACATTCCTCCTTTGGTTTAATAAATTAGCTTTACAATCTTAATTACCACCAGGCATGGTGGCTCACACCTGTAATCCCAGCATCAGGAGGCCGAGGTGGGTGGATCACTTGAGGTCAGGAGTCTAAGACCAGCTTGGTCGACAGAGCAAAATCCCTTCTGTACTAAAAATACAAAAAATTAGCTAGGTGTGGTGGCATGCATCTGTAGTCCCAGCTACTCAGGAGGCTGAGGCAGGATAATTGCTTGAACCTGGGAGGCAGAGGTTGTGGTGAGCGAGAGTGTACCACTGCAATCCAGCCTGGGTAACAGAGTGAGACACCAAAAAAAATAATAAAGATTGAAAAAATTAATTAAATTAAATCTTTTTTTTTTTTTTTTTTTTTTTAAAAAGACGGGGTCTCACCATGTTGGTCAGGCTGGTCTTGAACTCCCAACCTCAGGTGATCCGCCTTCCTTGGCCTCCAAAGTGCTTGGATTACAGGCGTGAGCCACCATGCCCGGCCTAAATTAAATCTTAATTACCATGAAGACTTGTGAGGCTCTTCACTTTTTTCAAAATACAGTACTGAAATATTCAATGCAACATTGTTTGAATACTGAAAAAAAGATAATCTAAATGTCATTAAGAAATAAGTATGACACATGCATTTTTTAAAAAGATAAATATATTAATATCTAGGTATTTATAGAAAATACATAGATATCAATAATGATGTTGAAATTATATGCAGATTGAAAAAATTATATATAAAAAAGGTGCTCAAATTATATGCAGCTTGAAAAAATTAGTTGCACAAGTTGTGTTTTCAAAAACTCTCAGAAAACAACCTGGTAATGGAGGAAATTAGGATTAGGGGTACTAATCAAGAGACTTGAAATTGACCCGTAGTGTTGGACTTTTTATGTGGGAATATATTTGTGTGCTATTTGCATAGTTAAAATAAATAAAAATAAAACATTGTATAAAAACGTGGTTTTATAATAACCTCACAGACGCCTGGAAGGCATCGCTGAGGGCGTTAAAGCATGGAGGAGCTGCCCTCTTGTGGAGCTTTTGGAGTAGTTTTTAGATAGTTACTCCTGGATCAAAGGATTTACTGTGTGTTTTCATTCACAGAACACTGTAATGCCAATTTTAGAGTTAGAGATCAATCACTCATGTTTGTCCTGTGAGAAAAAAGACAATAAAGCTACAGTGGCTTTCCAAAGGTCACTTGGAGTTTTAGGCAAGTCATAATTTCAGACCAAGTCTTCTGATTCCTAGCTGTAGGTTTTTGTTTTTGAGATGGAGTCTCACTCTGTCACCCAGGCTGGAGTGCCATCTCAGCTCACTGCAACCTCCCATTTTTGGGTTCAAACGATTCTCATGCCTCAGCCTCCCAAGTAGCTGGGACTACAGGCGCACACCACCACGCCCAACTAATTATATTTGTGTGTGTGTGTATATGTGTGTGTGTGGTATTTTTAGTAGAGATGGGGTTAGTAGTAGAGATCGGGTTTTACCGTTAGCCAGGATGGTCTCAATCTTTCTTTTTCTTTTCCTTTCTCTTCCTTTCCTTTTCTTTTTCCTTTCTTTTTCTTTCTCTCTCTCCCTTTTTTCTTTCTTTCCTTTCCCTTCTTTTTTTTCAGGGTCTTTCTCTGTCATCCAGGCTGGAGGGCAGTAGCACAAACAAAGATTGTCTTTTCTCTTCTTTCTTTTTCTCTTTCTTTTTTCTTTCTTTTCCTTCCTTCCTTGCCTTTCTTTTCCTTTTCTTTCCTTTCCTTCCCTTTTTTTTTTCAGGGTCTTTCTCTGTCATCCAGGCTGGAGGGCAGTGGCACAATCGCAGCTCACAGCAGCCTCAGTGTACTGGGCTTCAGTGATCCTCCCACCTCGGCCACAGGAGTAGCTGGGATTACAAGCACATGCCACGACACTTGGCTAATTAAAACAATTTGTGTGTGTGTGCGTGTAAAGATGAGATCTCAGTATGCTACCCAGCCTGGTCTCGAACTCCTGAGCTCAAGCAATCCTCCCAGCTTGACCTCACAAAATGGTAGGATTAGAGGTGTGAGCCACTGTGCCTGGCCTTTTTCTGATGTTACTAGCAAGTGATGCACAAAACCCAAATGTATGGATCCACTGGGTATTGCAAAATAATATGATCTTTTCTTAATTATTAGAACACTATAAAGAGATATTTCCTTCATCTGCCCTTTGGTTATCCAGTTGTACTGTTCCTAAAGACAGAAAAAATGTTCTTTTGCTTTCTTTTCTTTTTTTCCAATTATCACAAACTTAGCACTTTTGCTTTATTTTCAAGTTTTCAAGGCAATGAATACTCCATCATCCTCCAAGGTGACTAAATATTCTTAATGTGTATGATGGGTTTTAATGAATTGCAATCATCTTCTTTGAAGACCAAAGTTTCCCACATTTGCACAGCAGGGGCCCCTTTAAGCTGGCTCTTGAATCTTTCTGAAATTACCTAGCAGCCTTTGTTGACCTTTATTTTATTTTTTATTTTTTTGAGATGGAGTTTTGCTCTTGTTGCCCAGGCTGAAGTGCAATGGCACAATCTCGGCTCACTACAACCTCTGCCTCCTGGGTTCAGGTGAGTCTCCTGCCTCAGCCTCCCAGGTAGCTGGAATTACAGGCATGCACCACCACGCCAAGCTAATTTTGTATTTTTAGTAGAGACAGGGTTTCACTATGTTGTCCAGGCTGGTCTCAAATTCCTGACTGCAGGTGATCAACCCACCTTGGCCTCACAAAGTCTTGGGATTACAGGCATGAGATCCTGCACTCAGCCCCTCTATTTGTTTTGACAAGATGTCTTAGGCTTATCATTTACATTTCCTGCCACAGACTACTGTCCCTCAAATTCTCATTTTAATGGAAAATAAAATGGAACTTTAAAACCACAAGCTGATGTGCTAAATATCCTGTTATGAATTTGTATTAGACATACTGGTACAAATTCATGAATGTGTACATTCACACATACCTACATGTATTCAATATACATTCATGAGTTACTAAGTCCAATTCAAACATAGCCATCAGGATTTTTTCTTTTTTTTTTTCCAAAAAATTACATGTACTGTATTCCCTAACTCCTTTTTCTCACATTAAGAACCCCGGTTCTAGGCTGGGTGCCGTGGCTTATGCCTGTAATCCCAGCACTCTTGGGAAGCTGAGGCTGGTGGCTTACCTGAGGTTAAAAGGCCAGCCTGGCCAACATGATGAAACCCCATCTCCACTAAAAATACAAAAATCAGCTGGGCATGGGGGAGCACACCTGTAATCCCAGCTATTTGGGAGGCTGAGGCAGGAGAAATTGCTTGAACCTGGAAGGCGGAGGTTGCAGTGAGCTGAGGTTGCGTCACTGCACTCCAGCCTGAGTGACAGAGTGAGAGTCCATCTTGGGGAAAAAAAAAAAAAAAGAAACCTGATTCTCAAGAAAACAGGATGATTTAAAATATCCCATAAATAAATGGTCACTCCATTTTCTTCGGCCATAAAGTATAATCATGAAAAAAGCCTGATTGTCATCTTACATTTCACCTGGTTTTGCCTAGCCAAAAAGTTCACTTATTTTAAAGTATTACGTTATCTATGTCTTGATGTTAGCTGCTGCTTAGGTACCAGAGTCCGCCTTTAAAATATTGTTTCACGTATCTAAAATAAAACATTTTCTAAAATTATAGGTTTTGTTGTTGTTTCAGATTCCTATTATCTGTATGTTGGGTCTACTTTGTCCTTTTCCAATTAAACAAAAATTGTTTTAATTCCTTTTTTATTTTTACCACTTTTTAAACACATTATCCGTAGTGTTTATATTGCATCTCTCTAATGTTTTTATTTCCAATCTTTTCCTGAGCTTATTTCTGATTTTTCTAATCCTAAATTTTCATATTTTGTATCATTTTTCTAATACCTTTTAGCACATTTTAAATGAACTAGTTTCCTCTGCTCTGTGGACCTTTCTGATAGATATTCGTTGTCCAGAAATCTTATCTCTGCTCTTCCTTTTCATTAAAATAATTTCATATGAAATTGATCTAAAAAACTTTCCTTAGTTTTTTATTTTTATTTATTTATTTTTTTAAAGGTGGGGTTTCACCATGTTGGTCAGGCTGGTCTTGAACGCCCGACCTCAGGTGATCCGCCCACCTTGGCCTCCAAAGTGCTTGGATTACAGGCGTGAGGCACCACACCCAGCCTCCTTAGTTTATTTTTAAGTAAAATTCCGTTTCTTTTTTTTGGGGGGGATGGAGTTTCGCTCGTTACCCAGGCTGGAGTGCAATGGCGCGATCTCGGCTCACCGCAACCTCCGCCTCCTGGGTTCAGGCAATTCTCCTGCCTCAGCCTCCTGAGTAGCTGGGATTACAGGCACGCGCCACCATGCCCAGCTAATTTTTTGTATTTTTAGTAGAGACGGGGTTTCACCGTGTTGACCAGGATGGTCTCGATCTCTTGACCTCGTGATCCACCCGCCTTGGCCTCCCAAAGTGCTGGGATTACAGGCTTGAGCCACCGCGCCCGGCCCAAAATTCCGTTTCTTAAACTTTGAGAAGGAAGCATGATTCATGGGATCTAAGTTTCTTCTTAAGTGTTCAAAACCAGTATTCTGCTGAGAGTTTCTGGTTGACTATTCCCTATTCTACTTGTATTTGGATCTTCTGTTCATCTTTCTCTTGCTCAATTCAGCTTCACCCCAGCAGCTTGTCTTCTGTGGGGAACCCTGTCCTGGAAGAGTGTTGGTGAACTGGGCGAATCAGTTTTAATACTTCGTAGGGGCTAGCTTGCTTCAGTCCTTCAGACCTTAACACAGGCCTCTTCAACTCACCCACCTTTGAAATGGGCAAAGCCTCTCCCACTTGAGTGCTGTTTTCACCTTGGCCTGCTGTTTCAATGATGACCCTAAGGCTCTGTTCTCAGGCCATTAGATGCTATTTCCTCACCCTACGTCACCTGAATTGATGCCAATGCCAGCTTGTGGTCTTGTGGCTATCTTCACCCACTAATGTTGCTCATGGATTTTTGATTTTGCTATCCAGTTGCTATTATATGATGATTTGGAGACTGAAAACTATGGCACTGCTGCCATCTTTCCCTTCGCCCACACTTTCTCTTTTTTTAAGATGAGTCTCCCTCTGTCGCCAGACTGGAGTGCAGCGGGTGCTATCTTGGCTCACTGCAACCTCTGCCTCCAGGATTCAAGCGATTCCTGTCTCAGCCGAGTAGCTGGGTCTACAGGGGTGCATCAGCATACTTGGCTAATTTTTTGTATTTTAGTAGAGACGAGGTTTTACCATGTTGGCCAAGATGGTCTCGATCTCCTGACCTCATGATCCGCCTGCCTTGGCCTCCCGCACTGTTGGGATTACAGGCTCGAGACACCGTGCCTGGCCCTCCCACACTATTTGTAAAGATTTCCCAAACCAATCCCATTTCCAGCCTTATTCTGTACCTCTGGCTTTAGAGGAATCTGCACATCTCCACTTACCAAGCTTATCCAGACTTTTACCTCTTCTTATCTTCTGCCACTGACAATGATCATTTCTTCGTTAAATCACTCACTGCTAATCCATCAGTTTCTGTGCCTGATCTCTTCTTTCATTCTGCTAACCCTTATGGATTTATGTCTTATTTCTTTTCTGTCACTTAAATAGCATTTTTAGTGAGTGAAGACATAAATATTTGTAGACAATGTTTGAGTCACATTCCTAATTTGTTTTATAACAGGAAACATGCTAGAGAATTCAAATCTGCTTTTGTTCTTTGGATTAGGACTTTTCCAGATTGGGCCTTTCTGGTTCTTAGCTCTTATTTTTTAATAGCTTTAGTTCGGTTTTTATTCCATTCTGATCTCATTTTCCTAGAATCCTCTACCAAGTCTCACTTAAAAATATAAATACAGGTATATCACAAATACTGTTTTTGTTTTTTTGAAACGGAGTCTCACTCTGTCGCCCAGGTTGGCGTGCAGTGGGGCAATCTCAGCTCACCGCAACCGCCTCCCGGCTTCAAGCAATTCTCTTGCCTCAGCCTCCCAAGTAGCTGGGACTACAGGCGCACACCACCATGCCCAGCTAATTTTTGTAGTTTCGGAGACAGGGTTTCACCATGTTGGCCAGGATGGTCTCGATCTCTTGACCTCAGGATCCACTCACCTTGGCCTCCCAAAGTGCTGGGATTACACTTTGTGAGTCACTGCGCCCGGTCTCACAAAGACTTTTATAATTCCTTACTTCCTGTCACTTCAGAGCCTCACTTGTGTAGCTGGTTCTCTTTCCAGGCATCTGCCCATTTCTTTTCAGAGAGTACATGTCACAGACCTTGCAGCTTTAGTATCTGATTTAGTGTTTAGCAGACTAGTTATAAATATATGTTAAGGAAGCTTTAGCCCACACTTCAAAAAATATGTATTAAAACTGAGCCTATTTTGAAGTTTAAAAATATTAATGATATAAGAAGTACTTCCTTCCATATGAGACTGAAAATTTTCCTCCAGTGTCAACCTATAATCCAACCAAACACTTCAGGGATAAGAGAGTACTGTCTCATACATGTAATGATCTTTAACCCTTCCAATTACCCCTTCCATCTCTACAACTTTATTTTCTTCTTTTTTTTTTTTTTTTTTTTTTTTGAGACACAGTCTCATCCTGTCCCCCAGGCAGGAGTGCAGTGGTGCAATCTCAGCTCCCTGCAACCTCCGCCTCCCAGGTTCTAGCAATTCTCCTGCCTCAACCTCCCAGGTAGCTGGGATTACAGGCACCAGCCACCACATCTGGCTAATTTTTGTATTTTTAGTAGAGACAGGGTGTTTCACCATGTTGGTCAGGCTGGTCTCAAACTCCTGACCTCAGGTGATCCAATCTTAGGTGATCCACCTGCCTCGGCCTCCCAAAGTGCTGGGATTACAGGTGTGAGCCACCGTGCCCAGCCCCAACAACTTTATTTTCAATGTATCCCTGAAGGAAGGACAGGAAAGGCAAGTGGAAAACTTTAAAGCCTGGAGAAATACAGTGATTTCCTCTAGGACTGTGGTTTCTCCATTTACTGTCTTTCTACTTGACAACATCACAGGAATATTTAGAGTCGATTTTTATAAACTCAAAGGGATTTTCCCAAATAACATTAAAACTTCCAAAAACCTGTCAGAGAGGAACGATTATTCTTCCACCTAGCTTCTTATAAAAATATAAAAAGCTGAGCAAAAAAGAAAAAAAAAAAAACCCAAATACGAAGTTAATAATACAAAATGTGTTCTATTTTTAAAACGGCACAGAACTAAGGAAAAATCCTTCAGGCTGTTAAGTGCCTCATTCCCAAACAGGGACTTCAAATTGATAAGATTCTCTTGCAGGCAAAAGTTTCACAGCAGTCTGCATTTACTGGAATATTGCTCTTTGAACACGTACACATTCGGGTTTGTTAAATATATCCTCTTCCGCTTCTGGAGTTAGTTGGATGTTATCTCTGACTGGGGACAGGGGCTTCTTAGAAGAAGGAAGCTTTTCGGAATCTCTGCAAAATACAATAACATAAATTGGGTATTTTTAGGGTGCTGATTATTAGAGCAAAAATATTCTACCTGGACAAAATAGAGGGATATGAAGAGGATAAGCGCCTCTGCTGTACAATCCCTTTGAATTCATTATATAACACAATCAGGTTCTCCTTTAAGCACTTCCAACACGTTTTGAGTCTCACTTTTTTTTTTTTTGGGGGGGGGG
>NW_022436989.1:6477086-6506809 GCF_009761245.1 Sapajus apella
CACCCGCCTCGGCCTCCCAAAGTGCTGGGATTACAGGCTTGAGCCACCGCGCCCAGCGAGTCTCACTTCTTAGTGCCTCTTCCTGCTTTCAAAATCACCATCAGTGTAGGTGCTAAGCCACCACTGCCTGTATGAGCTAAGGCAGAGTGATTCCAATACTTTAATTCTTTTCTCCTTAGTGGCCTCTCAAATCTGGTTAAGAAGCAATATAAGAAGCAGGAACAAATCACTTTTTTTTTTTTTTTTTTGGGACAAAGTCACGCTTTGTTGCCCAGGCTGGAGTGCAATGGTGCGATCTCCGCTCACTGCAACCTCCACCTCCCAGGTTCAAGCAATTCTCTTACCTCAGCCACCCAAGTAGCTGCGACTACAGGCACGCTCCACCACACCCATCTAATTTTTGTATTTTAAGTAGAGATGGGGTTTCACCATGCTGGCCAGGATGGTCTCAAACTCCTGACCTCAACTGATCTGCCTGCCTCAGCCTCTCAAAGTGCTGGGATTACAGGTGTGAGCCACTGTGCCCGGCCTAAGCCCTATCTTTTATTCCCCTCTCAGTTTTTTTTTTTTTCTTTTCTGTAAGGAAGCTATCTATAAAAATTAGTCCTGTTATGAAGATATTACAGGTAATTCTACCCTGTCAACGAAACTTAAATACCAGTAAGTCTTATTTTCTAAGAGCCATTTAAGAATATTGTTGTACCCTTCATTTCTCTCTAGCAACCGTATTCAAACCATGCTCCATGACCCCTGGAGAGTCCCAAGACCCTTTCAGCAGGTTTCCAAGATCAAAACTTTCTTACAACATTCTGACTTTGTTTGTTCTTTCCACTATGCTGACATTTGTATGAATGTTCCTAAGGCAGAACTGAGTGAAACTGCTGACAGCTCAGCGTGATCAGGACGGTGGCAGGTACAAGTCATACCAGGAGTACTCATATTCTCCACCTCTGTGCACTTGCAGTTAAAAAAGTCTCAAAAATATTCTTGATGGAAGCAGTAAAAATCACTAATTTTATTAAACCTCAATTTTATTTTTTATTTTTTTGAGACAGGGTGTCACTCTGTTGCACTCTGAGTGCAGTGGCGCCCTCTTGGCTCACTGCAACCTCCACCTCCCGGGCCCAAGTAGTTCTCCCACCTCAGCCTCCGGAGAAGCTGGGACTACAGGCCCACGCCACCACGCTTGGCCAATCCTTTGGTATACTTTTTAATATTCTGTGACAAAACGGAAAGCACAAACAAAACACTTCTATTGTATATGGAAGTAGTTTATCTCAAGCAAAAGCATGTGTGACACTAAGGTTATTCAAGATCTGTCTAAAATGAACAAAGAAGGGCCAGGTGCAGTGGCTCACATCTATAATCCTAGCACTTTGGGAGGCTGAGGCAGGTGGATCACTTGAAGTCAGGAGTTCGAGACCAGCCTGGCCATATGGTAAAACCCGGTCTCTACCAAAAATACAAAAAATAACTGAGTGTGGTAGCAGGTGCCAGTAATCCCAGCTACTTGGGAGGCTGACGCAGGTGAATCACTTGAACCCAGGGGGCAGAGGCTGCAGTGAGCTGAGACTGCGCCACTGCCCCCCAGCCTGGGTGACAGAGAGAGACTCTGTCTCAATATAAATAAACAAACAAACAAAATGAACAAAGAGAGCCTGTTACTTTAAAGAAAAACAACTAACAGTATTTGTTGCTAATGATAAAATTCAAGCTTCCAAGTGAAAATTAAAATTTTGGAAAACATATCTGCCACATAACAATTTTCCAATATTAAAGGCTTTGTTGACTGCAACTTTTTTCTTATATTGTATTCTAAAATATGTCAGTATTTGGAAGTACATCTCAATGAACCAATATTTTCCAAATGACCAAATGATGATGTTACATGTAAAAGATGCATTAGAAGTACACCAGCGTACGCCAGGCAAAGTGGTTCACACTTGAAATAAAAAATTAAACTGGGGGTGGTGGCACACGCCTATAGTCCCAGCATCTCAGGAGGCTGAGGCAGGAGGACTGCTTGAGCTCAGGTGGTCGAGCGTACAGTGAGCCATGGCTGTGCCATTCTAGCCTAGGCAACAGAAAAAAGGCACACCAGTGGACTGTAATATAACACAGAGTATAAAGAGTCAGTTAACACGGTTTCATATTCTACACTACAACTAACCTTAAGAAACTACAAGTCATTGAGTTTGGGTGTAACCACAAAGAAGAAAATTTACCATCTTCTGAAAAGGCTTCAAAAGATCTATTTTCCAACTACAAATATGTCTATTCCCTTCATATAATCAACCAAAACACCCAATGATAACAGATCAAATGCAGAAGCAGATATAAGAATCTAGCTGAGTTCTATTAAACCAGACAATAAAGATTTGCAAACTAGACAGTCAAGATTTGCGAAATGAAATGTAAAACCATACCACTTTTCTCACTTTTTGAGGAGATTTGGAAAATATAGCTACTTATTTTTAAAATGTACTATCTACTAACCAGGCGTGGTGGCTCACACCTGTAATCCCAGCACTTTGGGAGGCTGAGGTGGGTGGATCACCTGAGGACAGGAGTTCAAGACCAGCCTGGCCCAACATGGCGAAACCCCATCTCTTAAAAAAAAGAAAATGTACTATCTATATTCATAGGTAATAGGCTGATTGTTATTTTAAAATAAGTATTTTTAAATGTCTATTTCAATTTATATGTTGGTATGATGGTTAAGTGTTGACAAATATAACCTATATAAACCAAAGTATTTTGGAGCCTTTAATGATTTTTAAGAGAATAAAGCATTCCTGAAAACAAAAGTTTGAAAACTGCTGTCACAGTTTGTGTAAAATTTTATTTTACACGAAGTAAAATAAAATTGTCCAGTACTTACTTATTTACAAAGTGTTTGCCACTCATACCACCTCATCTAGGACAATACTTCTATTAGGTAAGGTTTAATCCTATCATCTATATAATTAAAAGAAACTTGCATTAAACTTAGCCCATTTCTTTTATTGAGAATGAGAAAATAACTATAAATAAGGTAATGCTACTCTGTGGCTAATTTTGTGATTAACAGAAGGAAGCATTATAGTTAACAAAAATTTAACTATATCAAGAATTAATTTTTTTTCCTTGAGATAGAGTTTTGCTTTTGTTGCCCAGGTTGGAGTGCAATGGCATGATCTTGGCTCACAGCAACCTCCACCTCCCGGGTTCAAGTGATTCTCCTGCCTCAGCCTCTCAAGTAGCTGGGATTACAGGCATGTGCCACCATGCCTGGATAATTTTGCATTGCAAGTAGAGCCAGGGTTTCTCCATGTTGGTCAGGCTAGTCTTGAACTCCCAGCCTCAGGTTATCCACCTGCCTTGGCCTCCCAAAGTGCTGGGATTACAGGCATGAGCCACCACGCCCAGCAGATTAATTCTTTTAAAACAGTGCTAGCCACATATACTGCAAATCTGGCAAATTCATCATATAAACTCAGTGATTCTCCCCATTTTAGATGTGATAAATTAGAGAAGTATGTTATAGCATGATACTTCTACCTCTTATTTAAAATTTTACTCTCATTACAATCCTGAGAGATAAGAAAAGGAAGACAAGACACTTAAGGCCTAGAAAAGTAATTTGCTTAACATCAGAGAGACTCCAAAGCCAGATTGAAAACTGGTTTTTTAGTTTGCCATCTTTTATGAAAAGAAGGTCTAGAAATTGAAATTAAGTGTACAGAGTCAGCTAAAAGAAAGAGAGAAAAATAATTATTTTATAGTGAGAGAAACAAAAATGGACTCATGGAACTAGAAAGAGTTGGGAGAAAGGGATGGAAATTACAGAAAGTAATAGTTTATCTTGTTTGAGAATAAGAAACAAGGCAACTCACTTTTTAAATCCAAAATTTTTCCAGAGCTCATTGAGTTTTATCTGTAATCCTGGCTTGTTCTCGGCGTTGTGATGCTTTCTCTTCTGGATGCTTGCTGGCTTCTTGCTCAGCCCACTGGCTCTGGCAGGTCCTAGAGGTTTGATCTTGGTTGTAGAAAGAGAGTCTGCAGAACTAGACTTATATAGCCCAGGAACCTGAAGATTAAACACCCATTTTAAGACCATTCTGTTAAAGCAGCTATTTTTAGTTAATTTCAAACTATTCTTTATAATGAGAACAAAAGAATAACTCATAAGCAATAGTAAAAATGTGCTATTTATAAACATCTATTACAGAAGTCATAAATTATTTTAACAGGCAATATGAAAACCTGGCATAAGATTTAAAAGTTCTCTCCTTTGAAAAAGAACAGAAAGCAAAATGAATCTGCCTCACTACCACCATTTCCAGAGGCAGCTGCTGCGCCCAGCTTCCTGTGTATCCACTGCATCATGCGCGCGCGCGCACACACACACACACACACACACACACAGGTGCACACACACGTGCACATGCACACACACACACAGGCAGCTTGGTATACGTTGCTGTGCACTTCATTTTTCTCACTTAATGTATCTTGATTCCACTTAATGATGTATCTTAGAGATTTTTTTCAGTTCACAGGAAATAGAATTTTCTTTTGAATAGGTTGTCTGTTCTTCCATTGTATATATATGCCATAACTTACTGAAACAAACCTCTAATGACATTTAGGCTGCTTCTACTAAGGGTTGATTTTTACCCTGTGGACAGAATAGAGACAATGAAGCTTTGCTGTTGTTCCTCAGGTAAGAATCAGGTATATTGAAAAAGGTTGACAAGATGAATCTGGCAGTGCGTGTATAATGAATGAAAAAGTTAAAACAAAATAAAGGTTCATACAGTAAAGATGAAGTCCTTAACTAGCTGTTGGTGATGAGGGAAGTGAGGGAGAAAAAAAGAAGACGAAGCAATAAATGTTAGAATTTGGAGAGGTATCAATGTTTGGTTATTTTTCTCTAACTGCTGTTGAAGAAGGATCAAAATTAAATACAATTTTATTTAACAGATGAAACCAAAAACATTGAGAAGAAATAGTTAGAGGTAAAAGACAAGAGTTTGGTTTTAGATATTAAAATGGGTATCAGGGTGTGCTCACCTGGAGAGTCACCAAAACAGAAGTGATAGTTAAATCCCTGACAATACAAATCTCAGAGTAATAATAATGTGATGGTTTACTATCTAGACAGAAGTCCTTTTGGGAAAGTACTTTCTACATCTCCAGTTCTATCCATCAGTGTAAATAATTCTGCATGAATCTTTCCAGACTTCTTAATATGATGTTACAAACATGCAAATGTGTACATGAATTTTTAAAGTATTTAAACAAAAATACTATACATATTGTTAACATATTTTTACTTTTCACTAAGAACGTAAATATCTTTCCAAGTTAGTAGATATGACTACAAAAGCCTTCTTGCTCAAAAGTTTTAAAAATAATCTCATATTTATATATTTTATATTTATATCTTTAATATATTGGAATTTGCTATGGACTGAAGGTTGTGTCCCCTCCCCAGATTCATGTGTTGAAGTTCTAACCCCTAATGTGATGGCATTTGGAGGTGGGATCTTTGAGAGGTAATTAGATCACGAGAGTGGAGCCCTCGTGAATAAGACTAGTGCCCTTTTCGGAAGAGGCACAAAAGATGTGTTCTGTCCCTCTGCCACGTAAGGACACAGCAAGAAGGTATCTGTCTGTAAACCAGGAATGGGCTCTCACCAGACACCAGATCTGCTGGTGCCTAGATCTTGGACTTCCCAATCTCCAGAACTGTGAGAAATAAATATTTACCATTTAAGCAAACCCAGTTTCTGGTATTCTGTTACAGCAACCCATATTGACTAAGGTAGCATTTAGATTTATTTTATTTTTTTTTAACAATTTATTTATTTATTTTTTTTTTAAGACGGGTTTCACCATGTTGGTCAGGCTGGTCTTGAACTCCTGACCTCAGGTGATCTGCCCGCCTTAGCCTCCAAAGTACTTGGATTACAGGTGTGAGCCACCATGCCCGGCCGGTAGAATTTAGATTCATACTGTGTGAGATGGACATCTTTCAGGTGGATAGGCAGGACCATTTATTAAAAATTTTAAATGTTTTTATGCTACTAGAAACAGAATATATGCTCATGGTAGGAAAATATGAGAAAAAAGTTCACCTATATTTCTACCATGTAAGAGCTAAAACCAATGATTATTTAATAACTCACTCCCTTGTTATTTTGACTAATTCCAATTTTTCACTATTATAACCAACATAGTATTAAGCATTCTTGTATTTAAATGCTCAGCGTTTCCTTATGCTAAAGTTCTAAAATGCACTTACTGGTTTAAATTATTTGAACTCTTTCAAATTGCTTTCCAGAAATGGCAGACCAACTCTTACGTTTTTAAATATGTAATTATCTCACTATACTCTCATTAAAAAAAATGAGTATAATTAAAAACATTTTTTAGAAATGTAAAGAGGCAAGAAACTATTTTATTATTTTAATTTGCACTACAGTATTTGATTACTAATGAGGTTAAACATATGGTTAAACATTAGGTTAAACTAATGAGGTTAAACATGTATCAATCAGGCTGGGCATGGTGGCTCACACCTGTAATCCCAGCACTTTGGGCGGCTGAGGTGGGTGGATCACAAGGTCAGGAGATCGGGACCATCCTGGCCAACGTGGTGAAACCCCATCTCTACTAAAAATACAAAAAAAAAATTAGCCGGGCGTGGTAGTGTGCACCTGTAGTCCCAGCTACTCAGGAGGCTGAGCCAGGAAAATTGGTTGAACACAGGAGGCAGAGGTTGCAGTGAGCCGAGATTGCGCCACTGCACTCCAGCCTGGTGACAGCGAGACTCTGTCTCAAAAGAAAAAAACATATATTAATCAACCATTGTACTTTCCCTTTTGTGACCTGTTTATGACCTTTATCCATTTTTTGAGTTAGGAAATAGTGTTTTTACACTGATGAACAAGAACGCTTAATATATAAAATATGCTTTAATGTGTGCTTAATATATAAAATATGCTTTACTATGTAGTAACACAAATATTTATATATTTTGATTTAAAAAAACTAGCTTATGGATACACAGTTTCTAGAGGGCCTTTAGGCAGTATGTATCAATGTTAAATCACACATGCCTTGGGACCATAATACCACTCCATGGAATTCCTCCTTACAAACTAATCAAGAACATATCCTCAAGTATTTATCCACAAGATCTTGGTTGCAGTATTATTTGCTAGAGCAAAAAAATTTTAGGGAAAACGACAAAAATAAGGCGATTGGCCAAATCCATACAATTGCATATTGTAAAGTCATTACAAGTAATGACTAAAAGTACATGGAAAAGAACCTTTCATATACGTTGCAAGAGAATCAAGTTTCACAACTTAAACACCTACAGTCAAGCACAAACATGGTCCCAGGAAGTTTTAAAGTAGACATTTTGTTTGTTTGTTTATTTATTTATATTTTTTTAAAGAGGGGGTTTCACTGTGTTGGTCAGGCTGGTCTTGAACTCCCGACCTCAGGTGATCCACCCGCCTTGGCCTCCAAAGTGCTTGGATTATAGGTGTGAGCCACCACGTCCAGCTGACATTTTTATATAAATGATACTACAGGCATTTTGATTTTTAATTCTGCTTGTACTTCTCATTTTCTAATAGTAAGCATACACTACTTCTGAAATTAAAAAAAAAAAATTAAATAAATGTTTTACCTTGTTCCTTAGAAGGGTGTCTTTTTTTGAGAAATGAGATAAATGTAGCTTGGAAGTCTGGTCACCTTGACTGTCAAATAACTTAATACTGCAATCAGATTCCTAGAGTCCCCAGGTCAAAAAAACAAAACAAAATTAGATTTTTACTATAGAATTTTTACGGCAACAAACCAATATTCAACAAAATGGAAAATAAGAACATGGGATAGAATTAATAAAAGAGAATGAATCTAATATGGAAAAGATGATGTTTGCCAATCTCATTGAAGAAGCTAGCAAGATGTTTCAGCTGGAGAGGTAAATTAAATAAAATACATATTTAAAATTGAAGGTTTTTCTGAACTGTTAGAAGAGGATATCAAAATGCAGACTCAGATAAAACAAGAGTCTCCTACTGTAAAAATGTTGCGCTACACATATTTGACTAACAGTTTTCATCTTACTAGCTAAAAAAGTTGAACTGTTGGAGATCCGTCCCTTCTTTTAATCATGTAACATATTCAGCTTTAAAGAAAAAAAAAGGCATCCACTTTCAAGTGGAGTAGTATTGTATTAAATGCACTTTACTTTTAGCAATGACTTTCAGATCGACCCTCTGCCCCCAATTCTATCAGTTACACTTTTCTATAGATGGAGAGTTCTCTTATAATATGCATTCCCAGGAAAATCAAATAAAAGAGGACAATGAGGCCAGGTGCGTGGCTCACGTCTGTAATCCCAGCACTTTGGGAGGCCAAGGCAGGTAGATCACCTGTGGTCAGGAGTTTGACACCAGCCTGGCCAACAACATGAGACCCCGTCTCTACTAAAAATACAAAAATTAGCCAGGTGTGGTGGCACATGCCTGTCATCCCACCTACCTGGGAGGCTGAGGTGGGAGAATTGCTTGAACTTGGGAGGTGGAGGTTGCAGTGAGCCAAGATCATGCCACTGTACTCCAGCCTAGGCAATAGAGCAGACTGCATTTCAAAAAAACAAACAAAAAAAAGGCAATGAGCCGGGCGCGGTGGCTCAAGCCTGTAATCCCAGCACTTTGGGAGGCCAAGGCGGGTGGATCACGAGGTCAAGAGATCGAGACCATCCTGGTCAACATGGTGAAACCCCGTCTCTACTAAAACTACAAAAAATTAGCTGGGCATGGTGGCGCGTGCCTGTAATCCCAGCTACTCAGGAGGCTGAGGCAGGAGAATTGCCTGATCCCAGGAGGCGGAGGTTGCGGTGAGCCGAGATCGCGCCATTGCACTCCAGCCTGGGTAACAAGAGTGAAACTCCGTCTCAAAAAAAAAAAAAAAAAAAGGCAATGAATGGAAATTCAGAAGAGTTTACATTTCTGCATTTTTCCAGAAGGTTTAATGTGGGATGTTCATACTTTTATCTTGGGATGCTACCCAGTATTACATACTTAAAAAATCCAATAGCAAAAAGCACTCCATTAACTTGTATTATACCTTACAGAAACTCTAACACGTTGGCCAGGCTGGTCTCAACTGATCCACTCGGCTCAGGCTCCTACCACACCTGGCCCCTTATAAGGTCTTAAATGTTATCTGAATTCAAGAGTATATTAAGGATTTAAATAGCAAATTCATAATAACTTTTCATTTCACAGATTACCATTTTGCCTAGGTCTTAACTGTGGCACACCTTGAGCTACCCATCAATGGAACACACAGTGATTCAGGAAATACACAGAGTTAAATATATCGGAGATCAAAATGTGAAAGATACCAAGAAGATACCTTAAATGAATAAAATGTGAACTTTCTGCATTGAATTTAGATGAAAAATTAATATAGCTAGCAATTTACATGTAGGAAAAATTTCCTCAATTGTTTGAGTAACACCCCATTTTCTTTTACATATAAACTTGAAAACAAAGCCTTCACAATTTGACTTACCTCTGAATCAGAGTCCTTACTAGAGGACTGAGAAAGCTTTGATGTGTTTGAACTCTGCAGTGATAATTCTCCACTTTGCTGGGACTGTGAAGAACATGCCCCTTCTCGTGAGGGATGGGACTCATCATCACTGGACTCATCGCTCTTTAACTGAGGCACGTCAGACATATTATTCTCAGGCAGAGGGGTGGGGGAGTTGCTCTTTCTTCGAAACTGCTGCAGTGCTGTGCTCAGAGCGGGGCTCGGTGTTCTTGAAAAATCTCCAAGACCTCCAGTCCAACTAAAACAACTTCTTAGTGTTCCCAACGTGGGTGGTGAAATGGTCCTTGTGAATCTGCTGCTCTTAAAAGAGGGGGACTCTTCGTCTGTAAGCACTGTTGCCTTGTCTGGAATACGATCACTCGGAATACGATCACTCGGAATACGATCACTTGGAATGTCATCACTTGGAATATCATCACTTGAATTGTGTGTTACATTTGTGTCAGTCTGCCTCTTGCCTTCCTGGTCTTGATAATCTGATTCATGCAGACTGTTTTCTTTATCTGTGACAGCGGTTTCATCCAGGGGCAGGCTGCTTACTTTGTTTGATACACAGTCAATAGAATCTGGAGAACTGCAAAAAAACCTAACAGAAAAACAGCAACAGAAAGCATAAATAAGTATAAGTATTTTAGAGTTTTCTCAAAGGGGTATCAAGATTCAAAATAGAACAGCTTCTTTTTGAAAAAAGCCTCATAAATACATAATTTCATAGAGGCATAAAAATTTTAGTCAAAATTTAAATTTTGATTATGCCAACATTCACACATTTAAAATTTTCCTTATACAATGAATTTTTAGACAGGAGTCTCTAAACGCAGTCATCTATATACACATGTATTTGGAACTTCTGTACTTTATACCTAATCATCATACAGGTAGGTGTTCTTTCCCTAAATTTTTAAACTCCCAAATAGAAGATAAACTCCTTGTGAGCAGGTACTTCCCACGTCTTTGCATCTTCCACAGTACCTAGGATGGGGCTAAAACATGGCTGATGGTCAAACACATGAACAGATATGGAAATACGCAACCAAAACGACAATTTACAACTATTCACTTATATTTTGTAGGAAGCAAAATTAAAGAAATTAGCCATTTAGGGCTGGGTGTGGTGGATCATGCCTGTAATCCCAGCTCTTTGGGAGGCTGAGGTGGGTGGATCACCTGAGGTTGGTAGTTTGAGACCAGCCTGACCAACATGGAGAAACCCCATCTCTACTAAAAAACAAATACAAAATTAGCCAGGTGTGGTGGCACATGCCTGTAATCCCAGCTACCTGGGAGGCTGAGGCAGGAGAATTGCTTGAACCTGGGAGGCGGAGGTTGCAGTGAGCCTAGATCGTGTCATTGCACTCCAGCCTCGGCAACAAGAGCTAAACCCTGTCTTAAAAAAAAAAAAAAAAAAACAAAACAAACAAAAAAAAAAAACCACAGAAATTAGCCATTTACCCTTCATCTTAGCTTTGTTCCTAGTATTTTATCATCTGGGAACTTGCAGTAGTATATTAACCTAGCAGATTGTTATATACCCTATAAACTTTTATACTCTTTTAAATATAGAGGTTAAGACTTTCTTTCAAATCAACCAAACTGAATGCCCATCGATGATAGATGGGACAGGGAAAATGTGGCACATATACACCATGGAATATTATGCAGCCATCAAAAACGATGAGTTTGTGTCCTTTGTAGGGACATGGATGAACCTGGAAACCATCATTCTCAGCAAACTGACACAAGAACAGAAAATCAAACACCACATGTTCTCACTCACAGGTGGGTGTTGAACAATGAGAACACATGGACACAGGGAGGGGAGCATCACACACTGGGGTCTGTCGGAGGGAAATAGGGGAGGGACAGTGAGGGGTGGGGAGTTGGGGAGAGATAGCATAGGGAGAAATGCCAGATATAGGTGAAGGGGAGGAAGGCAGCAAATCACACTGTCACGTGTGTACCTATGCAACAATCTTCCATGTCCTTCACATGTACCCCAAAACCTAAAATACAATAAAAAAAATTCCCTATTTCTAAAGAGGTATTACTTATTCAGTATAGCAGCTTTAAAAAAAAAAAAAGCATTCCAATAAAAATGAAAGATCAACATTATTACTGGGGAGGATTTATTCAAGGAGAGTTTTTAGGTTTAAAAAAAATCCAAGTGTACATGATCAGATAAATATGAAACTTCAAGAGAATTTACCTCCTTAATAAGCATTAGCTCAAATCCAAGATAATGAACAGAATATTTACTAACTGCTACAGAGTAAAAATCCTTTCTATCCTTTCACTAAATCTCTAGATTAGCGGTGTGGGGAGGGGGCAGGAAGTGGTATACGGAAGAAAAGCTCATACCAGGTTTCCAGTAAGCAGAAAACATGAGCTCCTAGATGTGACTGCAAATTCATTTTTAAATAAACAGTAATTCCCATGATGCCCAACTATTGTCCCACGTGTTGTTTCACAGGTAGAGAGGAGTTATAGTGACGATGCCTGGAGTTACAAAATGAATCAGCTAGTGAACAGAATTAAAGGTCGGAACCTTCCCAGCTCATGGCTACTTCCTCCCAACTGGCTGATAGGGTTACTTATTGACTTGTATTTCCAGATCTCGAAAGATAAACTGGCATGTTTCTGTGATAACTACCTACATAAGAAAAACAATTAAGACTTAAAACAGACTTGCAAAATAACTTTTCATTTCACTGAGTGCTGACAACCCTTTACATGTTTAATATCTCCTTTTAGTGGCATTATATTATAAAGAGAGGTGTGGTAATGAATGCTTGCACATACATTCATGACTAGGCGTTATGCCAGGTGCCTGATTCTCAGTTTCTATTTATGTTCACAACAGCCTTATGTATAAAATCATCCATTTTTCTGGTAAAGAAATAGGCTCAGGGAGGTGAACAGTGTGTGAAAGATCACTCAATTAAAAAGATGACCGAGTGAGAATTCACATGCAGGCCTGTTGGATTGTATGCTGCTTCCAATCCATTACGTCTGTGACTAGGAATCTTCCTATCACCAGTACTAACTATACAACCCTGGGAACACTTAACTTCTCAGAGCCTCAGTCTCTTAACCCCACATAGTGAAGATAGCATCAATCCTGTGTATTTCACAATATTGTTGTATGAAATAGCAAAACATGTAAAATTACTTTGAAAATTAACTTTGAAAACTAATTTAATAATATCTAGTTAATTAAAAAAAAATTTTTTTTTGAGATGGATTCTCGCTGTCACCCAGGCTGGAGTGCAGGGGTGTGATCTCGACTCTCTGCAGCCTCCTCCTCCTGGGTTCAAGCTATTCTCCTGCCTCAGCCCACACCCCCCACCCCGAGAAGTTGGCATTACAGGCGCCTGCCACCACACCCAGCTAATGTTTGTATTTTTAGTAGAGACGGGGTTTCACTATGTTGGCCAGGCTGGTCTCAAACTCTTGACCTCAGATGATCCACCCACCTTGGCCTCCCGAAGTGCTGAGATTACAGGTGTGAGCCACCGTGCCTGGCCCTATCTAGTCATTATTAGATGTTGCTATATAACATAGGCCAGAAAATGATACATCAAAGACTTACTCCCGATACTTATTTCACAGAAAGCTGACAGAGAACAAAATTATTTCTCTAGGTATCTGTTAATGCACCCTCTCAACGAGTTACTAGTGAAACATCTAAACTACGTAAAGCAATGATGTACTGTCTCGAACTTGAGGATTTCCTTAAGCTTCTACAATGACCAAATAGGCAAGCCCTGTAGAGACACATAAACGGTCTCATTTGTTGTCTCCAAAGAAGAGTTCAACATGAAGCAGCAGCACAGGGAAACTCGACTCTCACCCCAGCAGAAAAATAAAACCAAGCCAGAAAAACTGTTCCAAGTAAGAGAAGTCAACTTTTTAATCAGTGTGTATTAGCTAGGGCACTGTGTTCCATCTTTTCTGGCCAATTTTTCATCGTTCCACTGTTAGCAAGCACCTTTAATGAGGGTGACTAGCAAAAGAAGAATCAAAATATCATTTAATCATATTGTATCTCGACTGTTTCCTTGAGAAGACTCGATGGGAGAAGGGTTTGAAACATCACCTGAGGTGAGACTAAGAAACCACCAGTGCTTCATTCCTTCAGGCTCATCTCCCACCATCATGGTTAGACAAAGCTGACTGCAGCCTGATTAACTAGACTTGAAAAACAGGCTGGGTGTGGTGGCTCATACCTGCAATCCCAGCATTTTGAGAGGCCGAGGCGGTTAGATCACTTGAGGTCAGGAGTTCGAGATCAGCCTGGCCAACATGATGAAACCCTGTTTCTACTAAAAACATTAAAACTAGCTGGGCATGGTAGCAGGTGCCTGTAATCCCAGCTACTTGGGAGGCTGAGGCAGGAGAATTTTGGAAGGTGGAGGTTGCAGTGAGCCATGATCATGCCACTGCACTCCAGCCTGGGTGACACGAGCAGAATTCCATTTCAAATAAAAATAAAAAACTTGAAAAACAAACAAGACTATTCATTGGAAGTCTTCTAGTGGAATACAGGGGCTGGTAACTCTTCTCTCTTACTGGTGCCCTATCACGCCTAGATCACTTCTGACACTTACATTTCCTTTTTCATGTTGTGGCACCACCATCCAAAGTCAACACAGTAAGAGTTATTCACCGTATGTTTATCATCTAGCTATAAGGCACCGTCTTAGGTGCATTACTGATAGTCACTCATTTAATTCTCTCATTGGTCCTAAGGCTGTTATCACTGTTATCCCCAATTTTTAAAAGGAGAAAACTGAAGCACCCAGAAGTTAACTTGCCAAGTCACACATCTCATAATGAACACAACAGGATTCAAATCCAGGGAGCCTGACTCCAGGGTCGAAATTCCTAATCCCCAAATTAAACTGACTCTTCAAAATCTCATTACTGCTCCCAGGGACTATGGCAACAGCCTGACCGATCTTCACGCCCCACTTGTGGTCCCCTCGAATCCACTCTCCACAGGGCACACAGAGTGGTTGCTCTAAAACAGGAATCAAATCCTACACCTCCCCTGATTAAAGCCCTCTCAAAGTTTTTCTTTTCTTGTCTTCTGGAGATGGAGTCTTGCTCTGTCTTACCCAGGCTGGACTGCAGTGGCATGATGGCTCATTGCAACCTCCTCCTAGGTTCAAGCGATTCTCCTGCCTCAGCCTCCCAAGTAGCTGGGACTACAGGTACCCACCACCATGCCCAGTTAATTTTTGTATTTTTAGTAAGGAAGGGGTTTTACCATTTCACCCAGTCTGGTTTTGAACTGCTGACCTCAGGTGATCCACCCACCTTGGCTTCTCAAAGTGCTGGGATTACAGGCGTGAGCCACTGTGCCAGTGACCCTCTCAATGTTTCTCTCACCTCTAAAGAAGATCAAAAGTTCCCATCTTGGCATAAAAGCCTTCAATGAGAGGTCTCCTGCCTATTTCTACTCCCTCACCACCTACCTTTCCCCAGCTTGAATTCTGGCAGAGGTCCTCACAGCACTGATGGACAGCAAGGAGTTGTCCTGGGCCCCATGCTGCTCCCCATCTTTACGCCTTTGCTCAAACTATCTGACTCTACTGGGAAGGTACTTGGCATCAGTCTTTTCCTGTTTCACCTGTCATTTAAACCTAGGCAGGGACATCCAACACTCATCCCTTCCCTCTCACCCTTTCCAACCAGTGCCCCAGCATTAGATGCCCCTTGAACACCCTCAAAACACCATATTCATGCCTTTATCTCTGTACTCACCATACTGTACGGAAAGATTTTTATGTATTTATTTTTCCAACTGAATTACAAGCTTCTCAAAAACAAAAACAATGTCCTTCTCATTTTTGAACTATAGCACCTAGCATGGCATTAGGTTCTCAATTAATACTACAGCTCCAGAGTCATCTACATTAGAATATATTTCTGAAAATACTATATAAAATTGTATTAAGCCCTCAAAATAAACCAAAAAAGTAGAAACAAAAAAGAAGAGGATGGGAACTTCCCAAATAACAGAATTTCTGTAATGCAAAATTAACAACAGAGGCTACGATCCTCTTTTATTTTGATTCTGTATGGAGAGATTACAAAAGTAATAGACGTTAAGGGGATTTATGTCAGAACTAAGACAATACATGATAAAACTGTAATCAGATTAAGGCAGGTCCTATACCTGCTTCCCTCTAGGCTCAATGTTCATTCAAGACAAAATAAATACCAACAGAATACATAATACAACAGACAATCAACATTCTGGAGACGTGACTATACCTGCTTCTGGTCCCTGGAACCACCACTGCACCACTTTCTTCATTTTTCCTCTGTAAAAATGTTGCAAACTTATTTCTTGTCCTCGGTGGAGTGCTTAAGCTCTTTTTGTTAGCAGGTCCATCTACCAGGTCAGGCACAAACACTTCAGAAGAGCTCAATGATTTATTACTTTCACAGCTATTTTTCTTGGTCTTCTTCATAAATGAAAGAGAATATTGACTCAGCAGATCATCTTCTGACAGCTCTTCTAAATAAAAACAAAATTATCTATAAATCTTTGTTTCACTTGTACTTAGAGATTTGGCCTTGACTTCAGTCTATATTCCATTGTCCTAAAAATAAGGACTTTTTTTTTTAAACTATGCCTCATAAAGGAAAACACAAGGATGATTTAAAAATTTTTCTTAGCTGTTTCATAATTTCACACATTAAGATTTCATATCAATTGTTTATACAATTTCATGTTAAAATTACCCAAACCAAAATTTCAGACCCTTATGCTAAGGGTCTAATTTTGAATATTAAAAAATCTTCAGGAAAATTTATATGTAATATATGGTTAATGATAAATCATTAAAATGTTCCAATAAAACCAACAGCTATTGATACATACGATTTACGCATTGTTTTTTTAATTTAAATTTTTAATCTTTAAATCTTGATTTTCTTTTCTTTCTTTTCTTTAGCAGGACAAAATGGAGTAAGAGTGTTCTGGTTTTTGATGTATATTGGGACTGTCATATAATTTGTGCTATTCATTACTTCACTATGAGCCCCAGGAAGATTGCTGTGTGTCAGATGTACTCTGTATATTAAAATAAATCACAAGAGAGGCTGGGCGCAGTGGCTCACACCTTTAATCCTAGCACTTTGGGAGGCCGAGGTGGGTGGATCACCTGAGCTCAGGAGTTCAAGACCAACCTGACCATCATGGTGAAACTCCATCTTATAAAAAAATTAAAAAAATAAATCACAAGATAAAATAATAACCAAAGTTTAAAGTCTGGGATAGGTAAGTACAAAGAGATAGCACTGAAGTTCTTTGAATTACTTAGTCTGAACAGCTTCTTCTTCACAGTAGGAGGTCACACTACTGTAATCTTTATGAAATTGATAAGATACATTGGGGCTACCAAAATACCAGAAACGAGATACCTCAAATTTTTAAAAGGTACAGATTTTTAAAAAACTGTATCAGCAAATGAGATTTTGATTCCTGACCAAAAAAGTCAAATCTGTTTATTATGCAGGGAATTGTGAGTCATTACAGAGGAAGAAAAACAAGTGTTCGGTGGTGGAGTTGAAAAAAGAAAAACATAAAAAGTGTTCTAGGGTCCCCAACAAGGCTTTTAGAAGCCAAACCAGATTAACCTCATTTTTTTTCAATAAGGAAAACAATAAGGCTATTAGCATAGCTGTTTGGGGGACTCCATAAATGAAGCATATCTTGAATTTGGCAAGACACCTGAGTGTCCCACATATCATCCTAGCATATAATGTAGAGCAATATCTACTGTAATTAGTTACAGGGATTTGCAGCAAGATGCTGAGCCCTAAAAGACTACTGGCCGCTGTGAGTCAAAAGGAAGTCTGTCTTATATACTCCAGAGTTCTGTACTTGCTCTGTTTCAGTTAAACATTGTATAAGCAAACACACTGAAACCAAAACTTTAAGACGCATCAATTTCCAGATGACATAAATAATACCCATATGCTAGAAAATACAAAAATTCAAACAAAAAAAAACTAACAGGCAAAACAATGAACTAAAATCAAGTAAGATTACCGCAAGAGGAATGAGTTAACCCACATTTAAGATTAAAATGTAACTATACCTAACAGCAATTGGCAAATATCAATTATAAACTCAGCAAATTCCAGCAAAATGCCAGACTGCAAGAACGTTAATGTAATCTTAGTTTGCAATAAAAAAAGCACAGGACTGAAATAGTGCCACAGTTCTAAGTACGTATTCTGTGGTAAGCAGATCACATTTCTATAATCATACCCACTGTAACAATTACACAATTATTAAAAACCTGTATTATATCCTGAGCACAATCTGAATAGCCAAGGAACATAAATCCTGGAAGAGAAATTTAGGAGTGTCGCAATGGCTACCTTTAAATCATCTGAAGGGCTGATACATAAAATAGGGATTCAGCTTACTCTAGTTTTTTTGTTTTGTTTTTGTGTTTGTGTGTGTAGCAAGGGGACAAAAATCTATTGCTAAGTTGTAGTTATGAAAAAGCAGACTTAGCCTGGCATAAGATACTAGGTGTTATAGAGTAATATACTAGAGTATACTTGCAAACACGCTGATAGTATGCTATCTACAGGAAATGCATAGCCTATCTTGATTGCAGGAGAAGAAAATGAAAGAACATGTACAGTGTACTTGTTATATAATAAGTATATGTTATCTTATATAACATATACAAAAACCTTTTATTTCATACGAAGAAACAAAGTTAGGTTCATAAGGAATCAGGGTATTCCAGTCAAATATGTATAATCTATACCTAAATTTGAAAAACAGAAGCATGAACTACAATTTGCAAGTCTTTGTTTTTATTGCTGTTATTTCATTCACTGATGTTGATGTCTGAGGGAAGAAGTTAAGAGAGAAGGAAGCAATTACAATCATTCTTTCCATTTGAAACATCCTCTATGGTGAAAAACTTCCATCTTTTCCCAGTCCCTAGCATATTACTCTCAGCACTTCTGTTCAGTATTGTACTAGAGATTCAAGTTTCCTTTCCCCATTTAACTGCCTTGGCACATCTCTTCAAAATCAGCTGACCACATATATGTGGAACTTTTTCTGAACTCTGTTAACATTCTGTACCATTGCTCTCCTCACTTATCTTACATCACACACTGTGGCTTACAGGAAATCTTGAAGTCAGGCAGTTCCAAAGAAAACAAGCTTAGATTCTTATACTAAGAAAAAGAAATAAAAGGTACTTAAACTGGAAGAGGAGAAGCAAGATTGTCTTTATTCATAGGTGACACAGTTATTTATGTTGAAAATCCTAAGTAGTCTACGAAAGAGATACTAGAACGTGTGATGTGAGCAAAGTTGCAAATTATATGATTAATGTACAAAAATCAACGGTATTTCTACATACCATCAATGAACAACTAGAAAACTGAAAATACTATTTATAGCCTCATCAAAAATCTAAACTATAAAGATAAATTTGACAGATGTTAAGATCTGTACAATAAAAACTACAAAGCATTAAAGATTTCATTTATTTATTTATTTATTTGAGACGGAGTCTCCCTCTGTCGCCAGGCTGGAGGGCAGTGACGTGATCTCGGTTTACTGCAATCTCCGCCTCCCAGGTTCAAGTGATTGCCCTGCCTCAGCCTTCCGAGTAGCTGGGACTACAGGCATGCACCACCATACCCGGCTAATTTTTTGTATTTTAGTAGAGATGGGGTTTTACCATGTTGGCCAGGATGGTCTCAATCTCCTGACCTCATAATCCACCTGCCTCGGCCTCCTAAAGTGCTGGGATTATAGGTGCAAGCCACCGCACCCGGCTATATTAAAGATTTAAATAAATCAGTCGGAAAACTCAGTATTGCTAAAATGTAAACTTTCTCCAAATTGATGTATGGATTCAACTACATCTCAACAGACTTTTTATTTATTTTTTTGGGGAACAGTCTCGCTCTGTCACCCAGACTGGGGTGCAGTGCATGATCTCAGCTCAGTGCAACCTCTGCCTTCTGGGTTCATGCGATTCTCCTGTCTCAGACTCCCAAGTAGCTGCAATTAAGACATGGACCACCATGTCTGGCTAATTTTTTGTATTTTTAGTAGAGATGGGGTTTTGCCATGTTGGCTAGGCTGGTCTGGAACTCCTGACTTCAAGTGATCTGCCTGCCTTGGCCTCCCAAAGTGCTGGGATTACAGGTGTGAACTACCACACCCAGCCTTAAAATTTTTTTTTGTAGAGACAGGGTCTCAGTATGTTGGGGCAAAGGTGATCTTGAACTCCTGGGCTCAAGCAATCCACCTGCCTTGGCCCCCACCAAACCTTGCAATTACAGGTGCAAACCACCATCCCTGGCCATTTTTTTTTTTTTTTTTTTTAGAAATTAACAAGCTAAATTCTAAAATGTAAAACGTGAAAAACACAGAACAGCCAGAACAAGTATTCAGAAGAAAATCAACTTAAGAGACTTCTACTGCCCCACTTCAAGATTTCCTATAAAGCCGCAGTAACCAAGAGTGTGTCTAATGTAAAGATAAGTAAAGAGAGCAACGGTATAGAAAACAGAGTTCAGAAAAAGATCCACATACATGTGGTCAGCTGGTTTTGAACAGATCTGCCAAGGCAATTAAATGAGGAAAGGAAAACTTTTTAACAAAGGGTACTGGAATAATTGGATGGCCACATATACAAGGCAAAAAAAAAAAAAAAGCCACAATCCTATGTTACATCATATGAAAAAAATCAGCTGAAAACGGTTCACAGGCTAGCTGTAAAATTTAAGAGCTAAAACTACTGATATAGTTTAGCTGTATTCGCACCCAAATCTCATCTTGTTTCTATCTCCCATAATTCCTACGTGTTGTGGGAGGGACGTGGTGGGAGATAACTGAATCATGGTGGCATTTTTTTCCCCATACAGTTCTTGTGCTAATGAGTAAGTCTCATGAGATCTGATGGTTTTATAAAGGTAAACCCCTTTGGGCTCTCACTCTTGTCTGCCACCATGTAAGAAGTGCCTTTCACCTTCCACCACAATTGTGAGGCCTCCTCAGCCACATGAAACTGTGTATCTGTTAAACCTCTTTCTTTTGTAAATTGCCGAGTCTCGGGTATGTCTTTATCAGCAGTGTGAAAATGGACTAATACAACTATAAAACTTCCAGAATAAAACAGGAGAGAATATTAGTGGCTTTGCGTTTGGCAATGTTTTTTTGAGAAGGAGTCTTGCTCTTGTTGCCCAGGCACAATCTTGGCTCACAGCAACCTCCACTGCTCAGGTTCAAGCGATTCTCTTCCCTCGGCCTCCTGAGTACCTGGGATTACATGTGCCCACAACCAAGCTCAGCTAATTTTTTTTTTTTTTCTAGATGGAGTTTCACTCTTGTTGCCCAGGCTAGAGTGCAATGGCACGATCTCAGCTCAGTACAAACTCCGCCTCCTGTGTTCAAGCGATTCTCCTTCCTCAGCCTCCCAAGAAGCTGA
Source organism: Sapajus apella (assembly GCF_009761245.1). Lineage (NCBI taxonomy): Eukaryota > Metazoa > Chordata > Mammalia > Primates > Cebidae > Sapajus > Sapajus apella. The sequence continues at coordinate 6,498,206 of NW_022436989.1, forward strand.
GATTATAGGTATATTCCACCACACCTGGCTAATTTTGTATTTGTAGTAGAGACGGGGTTTCTCCATGTTGATCAGTCTGATCTCGAACTCCTGACCTCAAGGGATCTCCTGACCTCAGGGGATCTGCTCACCTCAGCCTCCCAAAGTGCTGGGATTATAGGAGTAAGGCACCATATATGACTTGGCAATGATGTCTTAAATATGACCGATATTCACCCGCATTTTGCAAAACTGATATACATACCACTTCTTGGTCTTTTCATAACGGATGATTTCCTTGGAAGATTTAACCCATTAGTACTAATCACTCGTTCAACTCCCATAGTACTTGGATTCTGCTTCAATCGTGTAGCCTTGGAAACAACGCCCGACTCGGGTCTGGGACAGTAATTCTTATGCCAAATGCTATGAACATTAGCTGGTTTTTGACATGTTTTGTCATCCCAACTATGACTTCTTGAATGGGCAGGCTAAAAAAGGAAAAGGAAAAAGGTTATTTGCAAAAAGAAAATAATCAATTTTTTTCCTTCTGTATCAACATAAATTACAAATATTAAGTTACCCTTAAAAATAACAGCGTTTGATGAAATAAATACCTGTCCTTGAATAACATTTCCTACTCTGCTGGTCCTATACTTTTCCATTAAATGTGTCTTATATGAAGTCCACATTCTATTGGAAAGAATCAGAAAAGAATAGGAGCATAATGTTATACAATAATAAGTGCTAAGTAGAAAAATAAAAGAGAAATGTTATTAAAAGTTGATTAAAAAATGAATGTGTTTAGTTTTGCCTATGAATAAACTTGAGGCTACAGAAAAACAGAGATGCAAGGGACAGTGAGAATTCTGTGGTTGGAGCACAGGTGTGAGACTGGAGTAAAGAATTAAATTAAAGCCTTGGCATTACAGGAGCCCCTATTGGGGGATGACTAAAGAGAGAATTATTTGACCCCCAAGTCCCCCTCTCCAACCTGACCAGACAGTCAACAAACAATCTACCTGCCTTCAGAACTAGAACAACTGAACTTCTGAAACCCAGAAAGAGTAACAGACGTAGCAGGCATTTCTGAAAGTAGAGAGATTCATTTGTCTGAAAACAGAGATTAAACAAAAGGCTAAATAGTGAATGGCAAGGAACCACGTAACCCATTCCTGGCCTGCCCCAACTCACTTTCCCTATTCTGCTCTCAAAATACAGACAGCGAAAGTTTAGCCACCCTAAGCAGACATTTCTTTTTGGAAAAATATAACTGTGCAGAGAACATTCCAACATTGGGAGAATTCACATATCAAGTCCAATGTGTTACCAATGACACCACCCAAGAACGAAGTCCAACATAATAAGCCCCACCCCTTCACACAATGCTTCCCGTGAGCTTTCCAGTGCCCCTTCAAATACGACTGGACAGAAGTTACTACCATGAGGGAGAAAATACCAACACAGGAAAAAAATACACAGCAGTTACAGAGAGCAGAAAAAAATGTCCAGAAAATTATCATAGTAGAGAAAGACAACAGATGGCATCCAAATCTTCAAAAAAAAAAGTACAATTAAAGAGTCCCTCGATATAAAAATATGACAGTAGAAGTAAAAATTCAACAGAATTTCCTGCACCGATAGAAAAGCTCCGTGCTGTCCAGTGTGTTAGCCACTAACCACTGAGCACCTGAAAGGTGGCTACTATAACCAGAGAACTAAAACAGGCATTTTATTTAACAAATGTACACAGCCACACATGGCTAGTGGCTACCATACGAGACAGGGCAAGGTTAGAAAACAGGGAAATAGCAACCGAGTGTGAAGTTGACATAACTGGAGTTGATAAAGTTCATTTTTAGTGTTGTTATGGATTTGCTCTCTTGGTAGGCTTGGCTTATTTCAGCTCACAGTAATGGTTACTTTGCAGTCCTCAATGGTTCACCAGTTTGTTAGTGGTCATCTTTTCCAGGCTCACTTCTTTTTTCTCTCAAGATCTGGTTCTTTTATATGGTAAACACTCACATTCTTAGTCCAGCCATCATGAACAACCTTAAAATACCACTTTTACATATTAAGTTCCCTTAATACATCACTTTTTTCTACATATGCTTTTTTTTTTTTTTCTTAAGCCTGGAATTACATACTCATCTTGAAAAACTCTGCTGAGGATACACATCAGTTTCTCTTTGAGCAGACAGTAGAGAGCTTGGCTTGGAATCACAGCTCCCCTATTTATTAAAATGGTGAGCTGGGCAAGTTACTTAGGCGTCCTCTAACTATTTCCTCACCTGTGAAATGGGAATGGTACTGACTTCAGAGGCTTTCTGAAGAGTAAATGAGTTACAATGTCAAAGGTGCTTAAAAGAGCACCTGGAACATAGTAAATGCTCAGATGTTTGCCATTATTATGATGGAGCATTCTCTTAGGTGGAGTGAGGGACATGCTTTTTGTTTCCACAGAGCCTAGAATGCATATTTAATATAGCACTTACCACGTTTCTCTCTATATAATCCCATCTCCTTCCTATTTAGGCAATGGGCATTTGACAGACAAGGATCTTATTTTTCCTGTATTTCTTATTTTTCTTCATAGTCCAGAACCCTAGCTAACCTAATTACACGGTTACAGTGCTTGATAAATGTTTAGTAAAGGAATAAATTAGTGAGCAAGAATTAGACTGGAAGCTACGGAAAAGAAGGAAATGTTAACCAGAGGGCCAACTCAGAGGCAAGAGGGTGCAGGAGCGAAATGGAAGCCAAAGTTTATTTCCAAGTTCTCCAGTCTGAGAGAACAAAAGAGACCTGTAGCTGACATTCATTCATTCAACATAATGAATGACATTTACACAGTAAATATCATACAGCCGTGAAGATCACAAAGTTCTGCCTTTATGAAGACCACATTCTACTGGAAAGAATCAGAATAGAAACATATTGTTATACAGTAATAGTTGTTAAGTAGAAATATAAAAGAGAAATGTTGTTTGCCTAAGAATAGACTTGAGGCTACAGGAAATCAGAGATGCAAGAGACAGCGAGAATTCCATGGTTGGTGCACAGGCAAGAGACTGGAGTAAAGATGGAGGTGTGAGTTCTTTGCGTAAATGGGATTAAAGCCCTAAGGACTTACCTGCAGAAGAAATGTAAACAGAAAAGAGAACAGAGGATAACAGAAATACAACAAGAAAGAGAATGATGGGGGACAGCATCTTGAGGAATATATACAATGTCGAAGCAGAAGAAAACAGCAAATTGTTCAAAGAAACAGCAGGGGTGTGCAGTAAGCATTTGTTAAACTGTGCATGAGTGAAAAAAATTTTTACTCCCGTAGTGTTCCTAGGTTTGGATCTTTAACGATGCCAAATGCCACAGAAGCTGAATGGCGTGAGATGAGACAAAAAGGCATCAAATGCTTGGTATATTCAAATGAAATGCTCAAGGATAAGGGTTTGATCATAAATAACAGTCACTTCTTAATTAAAAAAAATTAACCAATATATGTTCTAACAGATGTAATTTTTCTAGGATTAAGTTGTTTTTAATGTACACTGCAAAGAGCCTGGATTAAAAAAAATGCTTAAAAGATGCTTAGTGTATGAAGATTTGCCTTTAATCTCAGTTCTTGAGACATAACTAAAATGTGCTTTCATAGGGTGGTCATCAAAACGTTACCATAGCAGTGTCTGGATTGTAGTCATCGATCTGTTCAAAAGTATTTATATCTTTATTTCCAAGTGCTATTTGAAGAGCTATGGAATCATCCACATATCTAGGTTGATAAGGTTAAGGAAAAACGTATTTATTAACAATCAACCAAATGACACTATACTAAGATGGAAAAATGTTTTCTATTGTCACAGAAAATCCATAGGTTTATAACCTAAATGGAGTCTACTTACTTTACACATCAGCGTTACTGAAAGCAGACATAGTTCGCTATCTCTATCTGTCCCTGCAGATGTTGGTGTCTTCTGAAGCAAAGCCCCATGCCGTCATACTCCTCCCCTTTCAAGGGAGACAGAAGAAAAAGTCCTAGCAACCACCTAAGGGACTCAGGGCTCTGTATCAGCCTGTGTGCACGTGGCCAGTGGCTATGGGAAGGGCATCCTCTCCTGGTGCACTCAAATGCCCAGAATGCTCCTCTGAGAAATCAATCGTGCCTGCCACGAAGAGGTCCTCTCAAGAGCCACCTTTGGAATGTGACGGACCCTGTGCATGCTCCTGTCAGTCAACCTAAATAATCAGAATGCACAGCAGATGAGCCTTGAGTTTACAAACAAAAAGTTGGGCTGGGCACGGTGGCTCTTGCCTGTAATCCTAGCACTTTGGGAGGCCAAGGGGGCAGATCACAAAGTCAAGAGATCGAGACCATCCTGGCCAACATGGTGAAACCCCATCTTGAAAATACAAAAATTAGCAAGGTGTGGTGCCGTATGCCTGTAGTCCCAGCTACTCGGGAGGCTGAGGCAGGATAATCGCTTGAACTCTGGAGGCAGAGGTTGCAGTGAGCCGAGATCGCACCACTGCACTTCAGCCTGCGGACAGAGCAAGATTCCATCTTAAATAAATAAATAAATAATTTTTAAAAAGTTGTCCCAAATTTTCACTAGCATGGTAATTTAAATGAACAATATACAGATTTTACTATAAAAAAGAAAGCAAAACAATAATTTGCAAGCTTTTTACTAAATGCCTCACAAAAAATATCGCCATAAAAATACTGAAGAAAAAAGCACAAATTCTACCATTCTGGCTCAGAAAGGATACTGCCCAGCATAGCTTAGTGTTTCAGGATCAACGTCATCTTCATAGGCATTCAGAGGAATAAGTTTCCTTTTGATGGGATCAAAAACTAGCTGATAGAGGAAGGTATTGTTGGCTCGAATAAATCCCTTGATGTAATCCTCTGGTACTGTGATATTCATCTTGAGATAATGCCCGATTTTCTTGATAACCTAACAATGCAAGCAAAAATATTTTATCTGCAACTACAGAACTGGTAACATATATTTTTTTTAAATCACCCCTCATCCCCTAGAACAGGGAACATATTATCCTCAAGGCTGACTGGCTTACATTACAGGATCATGAAGACAGGCTGAAACATTAACTGCTTTCATCTACATCAAAAAAATTCTATCAGCAAACAACCACGTAATTTCACTTAAAATTCTAAGTCTCATCACTAGTATTTTCTTTGATTTTTATTTATTTTTTCTTTTATGAGATGGAGTTTCACCCTCATTCCCCAGGCTGGAGTGCAGTGGCGTGATCTCAGCTCACTGCAACCTCCACCTCCCAAGTTCAAGTGATTCTCTTGCCTCAGCCTCCCAAGTAGCTGGGATTACAGGCATGAGCCACCACACCTGGCTAATTTCTGTATTTTTAGTAGAGATGGGGTTTCACCATATTGGCTAGTCTGGTCTCAAACTCCTGACCTCAGGTGATCCATCCACCTCAGCCTCCCAAAGTGCTGGGATTACAGCGTGAGCCACTGCACCTGGCCTTTCCTTGGTTTTCCTATTACTAATTTGAAGGATAAAAATACAGTTATATAATATATCAAGTTTATCTTTCTAGGTGTAACTTTGAGATACATTATTTATTCATCTTCAAAGTTCTTTTTATCAAGAAAGGAAAAAACAAAGAACATACAAAATCTGAAAATTTAAAAAATCCAAATATTCTTAGATTATATTTTTAAAACAAGTTGACATTCTGATTTCTGTGATTCTTAAAGCTGGAAAGGATCCTAAACATTACATAGTAAATCCATAGGTGAAAAACAGAAGACCCAGAGAAATGAAGGGATCCTGGGGTCACAGGCGAGTTACAGTATGTGATCCTATTCCCACCTGGGATACTATCTCCCAACCTAGAGATCTTTCCATGACATTACGTCACCATCAGCCCTGAGGACTATGCTTTGGACTCTTGGAAATAGAAAAATAGAATTTCTGCTCTCTAAACCGTAGGGCTTTAGAGAATATCAGAGGGGGAAAATGAACTTCTTTAATGTTTTTTTAAGAGAAACTACAAAGTAGTGATATCCAGAGTCTCGGAATTTTCCAGAGTATATATCATATGACACATGATATCAAATGAGACTTAATGAGGCAGCAGATACAGGTTGAGTATACATTATCCAAACTTCTTGGCACCAGAAGTATTTCAGATTTTGAATATTTTCAGATTTAGGAATATTTGCATATACACATTATGAGATGAGGTGGGGATGGAGCCTAAGTCTAAACATAAAATCCATTTACATTTCCACACACTGACAGCAAGAAGGTGAAGACAAAAAAACGGAATTATGTTTCATCTAAGTCTTAACACACATAGACTGAAGGTAATTCTATACAATATTTTGAATAATTTTGTGCACCCTTCACATGAGATCAGGTGTAGAATTTCTCACTTGCCATGCTGGGGCTCAAAAAGTTTTGGATTTTTTTGAACGTTTCAGACTTTTGGATTAGGGATGTTCAACTTGTATATGAACACAGCTGTCTTCTATTAGGCCACATTAAAGAGATTTCCATAAATACATGCATGATTCCTCTCTCTCATAATTTTTGTTTTCAAAAATATGATTGTTCTTCATAAAAGCATGCTATTTATGCTAATTTGTAATGAGTTTATTATAGAGTTTAAATAAATTGATAAACGTTTAAATTTTTGTTTGAATTTTTAATTCAGTAAATAACAATAGCTATCGCCTACATATACAAAAAATGTTACCACACAGAGCTTTAGGAGCGTAAAGGGAGCCTGAGACCAAAAAATTTGAGAGCCACCACTACAGAGTTATAGCACAGAAGTCAAAAGACTGTATTTTACCCTAGAATATTTTGCACTTGAGCCTCTTTATATCAGTCTTTATTTTTAAAATCACTACTTTTTTGTCAACTGCAGAAAATATGATTCTTCCAATGTATGTTTGTTACTAAGGCAAAGTTCTAGTGCCTGTCATTTGCTCCTTTTAATAATGTAATATAGGTTATTCACATAACATCATATTCTAATATACTATTTTATTAAGGAAATGTTTCAGAAATTGAATACGACACTTGGCAGATCACTCTTACCTTTACTATATCTGGATTATTGGCTAGTTTTAGGACTTTGCATGCCTTTGCTAATCCAATCCCACGCAGTGATGAGAGGTAGTCACAGCCTGAAAGAATACACATGTAACGAAATTTCTCTTCAGTGAATACATCCCCAAGCTGTCTGCACATTCCTAGCCGAGCCTGATCAATTTCAAGTCCATTTCCAAACTGGTCCATCTTTAAAATCACCTTCAAAAGCAAGGGAAATCGTTAATACCTAGAAGGGCCACTTTTATTTGTTATTATCTAATCCACTGCAATAATTTTAAGAAACCTTTCTTGTTCTTCACCATAACACTGAAAGAGAGGAGACACAGATAGACAGGCTGATGATTACCAAGTCTACAAATAAATTACGCTGAAGCATAGGCTATGACTAGACAACGATATACAGCCAGGACTCACTTGTCACAATTCTGGTACAAAGAAAGCTCTTTTCGTATCTCTTTATTTCCTTACCTATGTTACAGGGTTGTCGTGATGATCAAATCGTAATGTACACAAAAAACATTGTCTCTTTCTGTACCTTTTAAGTAATCTTTTTCCTTATTATTGAAATAATACCTGTTTATTGTAGAAAATTCGGAAAATATGGAAATTCAGGAAGAAAACAAGTCATCTATATTCCCCCATTTTCACTGTAACCTAGCATTAACCTTTTGATAGAGACTCTTCTAGTCATAAATATAGGCATTCACAAAAATAAGAGCAGCCTGTAGTTTTGTATCTTAATTCTCCCCTACAGTAAGTTTTCCATGAAATAGTTTTATACATAATTCCAAATAACTCCATAGCAACCCATTAGCACATAAGTTAGTATACCCAACCTAATTGAGAAATATAAAGCAGATGTTGTCTTTATTCAAAAATAACACTGGCAAGTCCATATTCTACTAAAGAATTTGTACAAAACAAAACCCTCCAACCTTATGGGCTTACTCTGAAAAAGTATCCAGATTACACAAATGTCCAGGAGCAAAGACCTTCTTTTCACTTTTAAATAAAATAAATAATTATTAATATTATAAAAATAGATGTCAGTTACAAATATTCTGTTAAATAATTATATATTTCATAATCATAAATTTTATAAATATTATAAATACTATAAATACTTTATAAATATTATAAATGATAATTTCCTGGACAGGAAAAACTTCAGCTCCTTGGTTTACACTATTCCCATCTACATAGAAAAGTAACATGTAGTAGTGGAGTTAAGTACCTTTTTACAGCCAAAAGCTAGGAGATCCGAGTCCTCTGTAATTATAGCTTGTACAATTCCCGCTTTGTTAAGATAGGCCAACTGCGCATCAGCTTCATATGGAGCCACGAGGCAATCTACTCCCTGAGACCGGGCAGCCTGGAGGAGAGAATCACAATGAATCTCCAGCACAGCATCTGGAAAGCATTAAACGACTTCCTGTTTCAAACCCACTTTATTACTAGCCTCAGCACGCACATGCCAATATTACTTTGAGAAATCGTTTCCTGGCCGGGCGCGGTG
>NW_022436989.1:6506909-6525916 GCF_009761245.1 Sapajus apella
AAAAAAAAAAAAAAGAGAAATCGTTTCCTTTGAAGTTGAGTTTTTCTACTGCAAGTTCTGGTATATGTTGAACTAATTATATAGGCACTAAGACATTTTTCAAAAATCAATTTATAAAATTTGGAGAAAAGAAATACTCCAATACAGTCAGAGGAAAAAAGAATCCTACAAACTACAAAAGTAATTATTTTATTTTTTTGAGACAGGGTCTGGCTCTGTCATCCAGGCTGGAGTGCGGTGGTGCCAGCCATCAGGGCCCACAGCAGCTTCTACCTCCTGGGCTCTGGGCTCAGGTCATCTTCCCACCTCAGCCTCCCGAGTAGCTGGGACTACACCCAGCTAATTTTTTTTGTATTTTTTGTAGAGACAAGGTTTTGCCATGTTGTCTAGGCTGGTCTCAAACTCCTGGACTCAAGTGATCTGCTTGCTTCAGCTTCCCAAAGTGCTAGCATTATAAGCGTGAGCCACTGTGCCTGGCTTAATTATTTTAAATTATAGAAAGCTTCCTCCCAATTGACATGAACCCAGAAATTTTTTTTAAAAAAAGAAAGCTTCCATCTTAAGAATGGCCACATTCCAAAAATATACATTTGTTTGGAGTTTTGAATATATTTTCCCCATAAAAGTAACGGGTTGTCCCGTCAGGCTACAAAAGTCGAACAGGGTACTGGCACAGTATTGATAAAATTATAGACCATATCCAGCAATGTCTTGGGGGGAAACATACACATATGTATATACATATACACACACATATACATACACACATATATAACTCTCCTCTAATAATATATAATATATATTACAGGCTATAGAACTATATTTAAACCAATGCATTATGAGAAAATACTTCTCAAATAATCTTGCCAAGAAAGAGTCCCTATCATAGCCTCCGTGTCAAAATCCAGGCAGTTGGAACTGGAACTTCCTTGTTCTAAATCACGGGAAAATGGTTCCCAAGGCCCGAAGAGAGGCTTTGGGAACTTAAAAAAAAAAAAAAGAGGAAAGAGGTATCAATCTCTGCTACTATCAATTTTGGTGACAACTTGCAATTTGCTATTTTTCTCATTTTTTTCTTTTTCTGCCCAGCAACAGTCCTACTCTCACCCATGCAGGCCACTACGTGTCCAATCAAGGTTTCTCCTCTGCTTCCGCACACAATGCAGCCTCTCTCCTTGTGACTACACAGAGCACACATTTTCTCTTATACTTCACTCTCTCTCCTGCATCCCATTCTTTCCTCTTGACCCATACAGAAAGAACCAAAGACTCAAATGACAAAGCCAAATAAGAACTGTAGTATTTATTTTAGCTCAGGAATGGGATGACAGAACTGTTTTAAGCTAGAAAAAGCTGACTCTGCCGGGCGCGGTGGCTTACGCCTGTAATCCCAGCACTTTGGGAGGCCAAGGCGGGCCGACATGAGGTCAGGAGTTCGAGACCAGCCTGGCCAACACGGTGAAAGCTCATCTCTACTAAAAAAAAGATACAAAAATTAGCTGGACGTGGTGGTGTACACCTGTAATCCCAGCTATGGGAAGGCTGAGACAGAAAAACTGCTTGAACCCGGGAGGCGGAAGTTGCAGTGAGCCGAGATAGTTGGGTGATAGAGCAAGACTCCGTCTCAAAAAAAAGAAAAAGAAAAAGCTGACTCCACCTTTATCAACCCACCTTTAATAGGCCACGCACAGTGGCTCATGCTTGTAATCCAGGCACTTTGGGAGGCCGAGGCAGGCGGATCACCTCAGATGGGGAGCTCAAGATCAGCTTGGGAAACATGGAGGAACCCTGTCTCTACTAAAAATACAAAATTAGCTGGGTGCAGTGGCTCATGCCTGTAATCCCAACACTTTGAGAGGCCAAGGTGGGCAGATCACCTGAGGTTGGGAGTTCGAGACCAGCCTGACCAATATGGAGAAACCTCGTCTCTACTAAATTCACAAAATTAGCCAGGCGTGGTGGTGAATGCGTGTAATTCCAGCTACTTGAGAGGCTGAGGCAGGAGAGTCACTTGAACCTGGAAGGTGGAGGTTGTGGTGAGCCAAGATCGCACCACTGCACTCCAGCCTGGGCAACAGAGCGAAGCTCCACCTCAAAACAACAACAACAAAAAATAAAAAACACCTGTACCAAGCAGGTTCTAAGAAGGGGAAAGTGAGGGCTGGGACTGTGGGCACCCCGACACTAAGATTTACAGGGATAAGGAAAGAAGCTGCTTCGAGGAGGAGGTAACAGGGAATAGAAGTCTGTAGGGTACCTGAGGCAATGAGGCTAAACCACAGACCTCTGTCATCTGAGAATGCCAGTTACGGTAAGTGCTGAGACTACAGGAAAGTTGGGTGAGACCGACACCTCCAGGGATTTATTCCTTCCACCTCTTTATTTTTTTATTTTTAGTAGAGGTAGGGTCTCACTATGTTGTCCAGGATGGTCTCCAACTCCTGAGCTCAAATGATCCTCCTGCCTCAGCGTCCTGAAGTGCTGGGATTACAGGTGTGTGTCTGGCCCTCTTCCTTCCATTGTTCTGGAACATAACTGAAGAGAGAACCTTACTTATGCCTGAGGATTTCTGCTGAAAATTGTTGAACTCTTCTTTATCTAATGATACTGTTCCCCTCTTCTTCTGATATCTGCCCTTTACTTGAGCTTAGGCCTAGAACGATTTTCAACCCTTAATTTTCTTGCTCTCCCATTAATAAACAACTTATAACTAGCTTTAGTGAACTTGCCCACCTGCCCCTTCAACTTCATTTTTTATTGGCTTACTTTAATTACTTTGTGGGCCATAGCGTGTGTGATATTGATAGACCGGGAAAAACACTCTCGGGCCTCCGAGACTTTCCCCTCACGAAGAAGCTGCTTTCCCTTAAGAAGATTGGCTTGTCGTCTTCTGCAAGGGAAGAACATTTTTAAAATATAAAACATTTAAGAGGCTGACTCAAGAAACTAGAGCAAAACAATAATTCAGGAAGCTTTCCTAGAATTGAAACAAGTTTTTGACTTATTTGAAAGTACACACTAGGTCCTTGAGAACATTAACCCGGATGCTTTGGACTTCTAAGGCAAAAAGAACATGTGATTTCAAATGTATATGTGTGCACACACACACAAGATTACCATCAGACTTTTCCACAGTAATTATTTACGTCAAAGAAAATGCAGTAACTAAGATACTTTTTAAAAAAGAAGTGATAATAATGTAGCAGATACATAACACTTAAGGAAATCTGTTCACATTCTGGGCTATAAAATAAGACTCAACAAATTAAAATTTTATTTATTAATTTGTTTAAGCCAAGCACAATGGCTCATGCCTATAATTCCAGCACTTTGGGAGGCTGAAGCAGTTGGATCGCAAGGTCAGGAGTTCGAGACCAGCCTGGCCAACATGGCAAAACCCTTTCTCTACTAAAAATACAAAAATTAGCTGGGCGTGGTGGCATGCACCTGTAGTCCCAGCTACTTCGGAGGCTGAGGCACTAGAGTTACTTGAATCCAGGAGGTAGGGGTTCCAGCGAGCTGAGATTGTGCCACCGCACTCCAGCCTGGGCAACAGAGTGAGACTCTGTCAAAAACTAAAAATTAAAAAATTTTTTTTAGTGACTGGATCTTACAATGTTGCCCAGGCTGGACTACAATGGCTGTTCACAGAGGTGATCAGAGGGCACTAAAGCATTGAACTCCTGTGCTCCAGTGATCCTCTTGCCTCAACCTCCCAAGTACCTAGGACAACAAGGGAAGCCTGTTAAAATTTTGAAATTTTAACCTGGCTTAAAATTTCAAAAATTGGTATCCTATAAACTACAGCATCTGACCCTAGTGCAACGAAGTTAGAGATTAAGTAGAGAAATAACTTACTCTCTTCTAGATCTCTCTACTTCCTTTTTAGAAGGTAAAGTACATCCATCAAATACGAGAATAGGCTTGATCCCATGAGATAGTAACATATTTACAAATTTCATACAAAATCCTACATACCTATGGAAAAAAAGAAAAATACTTTTAAGTGCTTTGCCTTTTGTAAGTTAATACTACTTCTGCTCTATTTTAAGCCAGATGAGAAAATTATGAAAAGAGATTTTAAGCAAATGTTTTCATAGGAATTGGAACTCTAAATCACTAGACTTGGATTCAAATCCTGCCTTGGATACTTATGACCCATGTGATGTCTGGTGAACTACTTGACGCTCCAAGTCTTGGTTTCCTTATCTGTAAATTAAAGAGCTTTGATATTCCTTCTAATTCTGACATTTCTGGCTTCAAATCTGGTCTTTTTCTGCCATTTTCTTTTAATTTTAAAAAAATTTCAAATCTATTGAAAAGTTGAAAAAATAGTATAACAAACACTGGATTCCTCCAACAATACCATATCGCAGCCACGTAACTTAATAGTGACACAATATTATCTAATGCTCAGTGTATATTATAATTGGTACAACTGTCTCAATAATGTTTTTTATATTCAGTGGCATCCTGGTAAATGTTTAACCACAGTTCTGGGGGAAGAATGTCTGATTTCCCTGACATAAATATTCCACAATGGCAGATGAGCTACCTACATGAACTCAACAAATGCTGAGCTGAGAAAACATGGTGTGTAAAGAGCTCATAGGGACACCACCATTACCGTTTTTTCCAAGTCCAAGATCCAATCAAGGATCAGGTATTATATTAGGTATTGTGACAAAAACAACCACATTCACAACTTCTTTAAAAGAAAAAGGCATTTTAGCTGAAAAACAGGAATGGGAAAACATAATCTTTAAAGATAATCTTTTCGCATAATGCAAATTTAGCAACTAAAATAAAGGAAAAAAGATGACCTTTTAAATCATACATAGTCACCAAGTGCAGTGGCTCATGCCTGTAATCCCAGCACTTTGGGAGGCTGAGGCAGGCAGATCATGAGGTCAGGAGTTTGAGACCAGACTGACCAACATGGCAAAATAAAACGCTGTCTCTACTAAAAATACAAAAAAAAAATTGCTGGGTGTGGTGGCAGATGCCTGTAATCCCAGCTGCTCAGGAGGCTGAGGCAGGAGAATTGCTTGAATTTGGGAGGCGGAGGTTGTAGTGTACCAATATTGCACTATTGCACTCCAATCCTTCTCAAAAAATAAATAAATAAGTAAAATCATATATAGTCATCTTCATAGGAGACTCACTACATTGTTATCCTATTTTTTTCTATTTGTTGTAGATCAGTGACAATGAACTTGCATTGGTATAGAACAATGATTGGGACCTGCTAATCATAAAGCAAAATTTAGAAGAAAGTCAATGTGAAATTAGAACAAATTGTACAAGACATTTGTTTTTTTGCTAACTAGGGTTAGCAGTATATTTTCTGTACCCAAGAATGTGGGAGTCAGAAATTATAATGGATTTTCAAAGCATTGTTAAAAAATTTATCTTAGGTTAAGAATTGGGTCAGACACAGTGGCTCATGCCTGTAATCTCAGCTCTTTGGGAGGCCGAGGCAGATGGATCACTTGAGGTCAGGAGGTCGAGACCAGCCTGGCCAACATGGTGAAACCCCATCTCTACTAAAAATACAAAAATCAGCCAAGTGTGGTGGTACATACCGGTAATCCTAGCTACTTGGAAGGCTGAGACAGGAGAATCACTTGAACCTGGGAGGCGGAGGTTGCAGTGAGCTGAGATCATGCCACTGCACTCCGGCCTGGGTAACAGAGAGATTCCATCTCAGATAAATAAATAAATAAATAAATAAAGGAGATATTAATAGTCTTCGGTTTTCGTCCATTAGTGTCTTGATACTCTGGCTCATTATAAAGAAAGAAAACTAGGCTGGTCTGATGGTAGTGGGTTATCAGAACTTATTAACATTAGTGTCACTAAAGTTAGTATACAACCCCCCACTGCTAAATTTGACTGGCTTTTAAAAAATAAATAAAAATAGAAAGAAAGAAAACTAGGCCATTATCACAGAAGGAAGTCATCCCTGATTTGGCAATATTCTAAAACATCTAACTCTCGCTTCCTGATAAATTATGGCAGTGAGTGAAAACAATCCATTTTCGGGGCGGGGCGGGGGTGGCAGGGGGAAGGCATTGTAGGTCTCACTCTTAATTGTCAAAGAATTAATGTTAAGTTCAGACTTACCTATCGGTAGGTTCACCTTTGGCTAGTTTTTCGGCACAAGCAATAGCTCCTTTGTGAAGCCAGCAATACGTATCCACAGCTACTACTTGCCCTTTATACTTCCTCACGTGGATGGGTTCAGAAGCTTCTTTGATAAATTGTAGCAAGCCATGTATCCCCATGGTGCCAAATTAACTACATGACATGAAAAGAGACAGAACAGTAATATTTAAAGAAAAATACATTTATCAAGACATTTTAGATAAATAAAGAGAAAGAACTGGGAGTCCAATGTAGAAATTGTTTAAATATTCAAGAATCACCAATCTTTCATATTTTAGCTGGGCTCCTCCCTGTCAAACGATTTCCATAGGGTAGAATTTACGCTGATTACTAATACTACTTCTAATGCCACTTGACAGCTGCTTAATGTTTATTCTATTCAAAGTGCTTCTGCACTTTGACTCCTAACATATGCACAAACAGAACCATGCGTGTGATGGCATCACACTGCCTCTGCAGAAGGGATTCATTATAAGGGCCAAAATGCAATTCAAATAGGAGTAGAAACTCAAAACAGTTTGCAGGAAGGTAAGCATTTCAATTAAAAACCAAAGGAAAGGCCTGGTGCAGTGGCTCACCCCTACAATCCCAGCACTTTGGGAGGTCGAGGTGGGCAGATCACCTGAAGTCAGGAGTTGGAGACCAGCCTGGCCAACATGGTGAAACTGGTAAAATCCCGTCTCTACTAAAAATACAAAAATCAGCCAGGCGTGGTGGTGCACGCCTGTAGTCCCAGCTACTCAGAAGGCTGAGGCAGAAGAATCACTTGAACCTGGGAGACAAAGGTTGCAATGAGCCAAGATGGCACACTGCACTCCGGCCTGGGCAGCAGAGTAAGACTCTGTCAAAAAAAAAAAAAAAAAAACCAGAAAAAATTCAAAAAGAGTTACAGAAGTGATCCTGTACTTTTTTAGGACTGAAATTCGTGGCTATCAGAATGCATTATTCTAAGCACAAACATTCTGGTCATAAACAGTGTTGGTGCCTAGGGGCAAATCCACCTGTCTCTCGGAAAGCTACCCCAAAGAACTGTGAAACTGCGTCTGCTATGCAAATACAGCTGCAAGACAAATGCTTTAGCTTTCCACCTGCCTCCATTCTGGTTGCAGTCCCCAAATCCTTTCTTTTTTTTTTTTTTTGCTTACTAGGGATGCTGAGGCAGGAAAATCGCTTGAACCCGCCAAACCCTTTCTATGCAAAGATTCTGGAACTGTCACAGCCTTTTCTGATGAACGGACCTACTCCCCCTACTCTACAATAAAAAGCCAGCAATGTGCACTGACCAGTTGTTTAGCGTTTCATAATACAAATCTCTCCTACCAAACATTAAGAATGGAAGGAAGGGAAGAAAGAAAGTACAGGATCAGAAGTCAGCTTTTATCAGAGCTCTAAAGGCTCTAGACCAGCAGTTCTCAAATTTCAGAAGTTCTTAGATTCTCAACTTCAATCAGTGATTGGGATTCACCGGTTCTTCTGTGAGGCTCGGGACTCTGAATTTTAAACACAGCAAGTCATCTGGATGCAGGTGGTCCTCAAGGTACAGTTTCAGAAAAACAGTCTCTTACCTCTCAGATGGTGTCTAAAGTTTTCTCTCACTCCGAGGAAAACGGATATAATAGTTCATGAAATTTACCTAAGTTTCTTCTGGGCCAGGCAAATATCCTCGAATAAGTATTTCTTCTTTAGCGCAGTAAGAATGGCTGAATGCAATAGTAAGAATGAATGAGCACATATCTCAAAGAGATCGCATGTGGCACTCGAGGTAACACCACCACCATCTTCACATTATCCCTCTGTCTCTCGGAGATGTGCAGGCATGGCCCCAAGCCCATTCCAGACGACACGTTTCCTTAGGCCTGCACGACATTATGGAAAAATGTACTTGTCAACATTTTTTTGGTTTTTTGTGAGAAGGAGTTTTACTCTTGTTACCCAGGCTGGAGCGCAGTGGCGTGACCTCTGCTCACAACCTCCGCCTCCCAGGTTCAAGCGATTCTCCTGCCTCAGCCTCCCAATTAGCTGGGACCACAGGCGTGCGCCACCACACCTGACTAAAGTGCTGGGGTTACAGGAGTGAGCCACCGCGCCGGCCACTTGTCAACATTTAAAGGTGGAGAGATTGCATGTAAAACCCGGACTGCCAGTTTCTGCGGATAAATGAGAGAAGTCTGGCAACCCTGGCGCCTGCTCCAGCTTGGCATCATCTGCTCTTTATCTCCCTCCGTTCACTAATTGCAGACCTCACGTGGCCAGACGTCCCCTCGGAACAAAACAACACGTACTCCACTCAGGCTGAAGGCTCTGCTGTCGGGTCCACGCCAGATCCTCTCCTTCCCTTCCTGGAAGACCCCGAATCCCGAGAGGAGAGTCGGAGGTGACACGCAGATCGACCCCCAACGGAACCCACCCATTAGCCTCCACACAGCCCGCTCCTCTCACCTTCCAAGAAGGGGCTCTCCTCGTCCCCTTGAACGGAGCCGAGTGGGGCTGGAGAAATCCGCCCCCGACGCCCCGCTAACTCACTGCGGCCAGAGCACCCACGACCAGCGACGCAGAACACGGGTAACCCGGCGGCACCGCGCGCGAAAGCCGGACCTTTCAATTTGCGCGGGTTCCTTGCGGCCCCGCCCAGCGGATGTGACGTCAGCGCGCATCTCTCTCCCCCCCCATCCGGCTCCGCCTCCTGCGGCTTCCAACTCTTAGGGTCGCGTCCTAAGCCCTCCGTCTCGCTGGACAGACACGGGTCCGCTGCCCTAAGACTCCAGACGTTGCTGCCGGCCGGAATACCGTGCGGCTTCTTGAGGGCGCGGGTGAAACTGGCGCTACTGGCCGATGGCGAGCAATGCCCCGGAAGTTGGGCGTGTTTTACAGCCGCAGAGACTGCTGGGGGTTGTAGTTTTCTCCTGGCGGCAACCCCAGTTCTGGAGGCTGACATTTAAAGAGCGCCGCCGCGCGTTTGTGTTGAGGTTTTTCAAAGGTGGAAAAGGAGCTCCGCTGGAATTAGTTGCTCAGTCCTCCTCGGCGTCATCAGTCCCATCCTAATTTCTTCATTCTCTTTAAAACGCCCAGTCGCCTCTGTACAAATCGAAATTGAATACAGTTCACGCCGGGCTCGTCTCCCCATTGCAGTAGTAGTATTGATTAAAATCTGTTTCCACCACTTTACCTAGAATCCAGCTTCGTTTATTTTTGACATAAGTAGGGGAAAATTAACTATAGAACAAGATCTTGAAAATGGGCCTTAGAGACAAAGACTGTAAAGGCATTTCGGACTTACCCGGCCATTTGTGGCTAGGTTTCCATCCGCAAAATATCCCAAACCTAGTCGCTGTCCTCTTCCCTTAGGAATATTGTGATTAAAAAAAAAAAATTCAAGAAACCTTAGGCCAGACCACGGAGTAATGCTCTGGGCTCAGACATCAATAATTCAGACTCAATTCAAGAAATTGAAGGGGAAGAAGAAAATGCTCCCCATTTGATTACTTTCTTTACATATTTATCCCTTTTAAAGTCTTTGCATGATCAGTCTAACATTTCTATCAAGCCAATTTTTAAGACATCTATGATGCCTTGAATTTGTTACTAAAATTGTTGAAAAGCTGCCACCTTTGGGGAATGTGCTTGGGAGAGCAGGCTTGCTTCCTTCCTGGTTCTGTTCTTTAGAGCTGGGACTACCAGAGATGAGAAAAGTTATCTTCCCTCCCTCTTCCAAAGGCTATGGTACACCTCACCCTAAGCCAGCTGGGAGTGGACTCTTGGGGAAGGTGGGGAACAGTTTCAAACTGCTGTACATTAAAGAGGAACTTCCGTGTGGGCAGCATGTGTTTGCAGAGGAGCCTTCTTATAGTCATTGGACTATCCTAAGCTGTAGTAACTGCTTCAGTGCCCAGAATCCAACTATGAATATGTCACACATGACGGACTTAAGACGGTACACCAAAATAAAAAAGATGCCCATTCTGGCTGGGCGCGGTGGCTCATGCCTGTAATCCCAGCACTGTGGGAGGCCAAGGCGGGCAGATCACGAGGTGAAGAGATTGAGACCAACCTGGCCAACATGGTGAAACCCCTGTCTCTACTAAAAATGCAAAAATTAGCCGGGCGTGGTGGTGTGCACCTGTAGTCCCAGCTACTTGGCAGGCTGAGGCAGGAGAATCGCTTGAACCGGGAGGTAGAGGTTGCAGTGAGCCGAGATCACACCACTGCACTCCAGCCTGGCGGCAGAGCGAGACTCCATCTCAAAAAAAAAAAAAAAAGGTGCCTATTCCAGCTACACTGAATCCATCATAAAACTAGAGTAAGAGTTTGCTGCACTGCAAAGGGCTTTTGTATTTACTACAAATTAGACTCCCAAGGTTTCAGATTGGGTTCTTGGCTGCAGTGTTGAAAGACTAAAACTGAAAAAGAAAACCCTAGTTACAATACACTTCACGAACAGAATATTTTTACTCTTTGGGAGGACAAAATCATTTGCATCAATTTGTGCAGTAATTTACTACTGCTTTAAGTGTGCCTGTCAGTGCCAGGTGGTGTGGGGACATAAAGAGATGACCTGTGTCTTCAGGGAACTTAGAATCTAGCTCTGTAGACAAAGCACAGTTTATCAAACAGTGAAGTCACAAATCATGATGGCATGTTACTAAATGCTAAAAAAGAAAATGGTATATGGTATATCCCATGCGTTTCCAGCTTAAGACTCAGTTCCAATGTTACCAGT
Source organism: Sapajus apella (assembly GCF_009761245.1). Taxonomy (NCBI): domain Eukaryota; kingdom Metazoa; phylum Chordata; class Mammalia; order Primates; family Cebidae; genus Sapajus; species Sapajus apella. The sequence continues at coordinate 6,517,795 of NW_022436989.1, forward strand.
TTCCAAATGTCTTCCCTAAGTTGGATATTTATTTGATATGCACAAGCATTCTGTGATGACTCTTGCCCTGACGCTTCTCACACTCCCACTGTGTTTGAATTGGCTTAGTCCTTTAATAGCCTGAAGATCGTTGGCGATAGGCTTGCCAGATTTAGCAAATAATAACGTAAGACACCCAGTAATTTGAATTTCACATGAACAGCAGATAAGTTTTTAATATATCTAATGTAATATTTGAGACATACACTAAAAGAAATCCCTGTTTATCTGAAATTTTATCTGGGCATTCTGTCATTTTATCTGGCAACCTTACTTTGAGGGCAGGGATTACGTCTATGAAGTTTCATATCCCAGTACCACTAGTGTAGATTTTAAACATTTCAAATATGTGGACTCATACATGTCCTAGGTATGGCACTATTATTATGGGTTTTCTGGGCAGCTCTTATCTTTCATTACTCTATCCTGTTGAAAGATCGGGTTGCCTGATTTTTAATTTGGAAAATATTGTCTCCATGGTTATAGGGCAGTGTTTCCTGAAGTATGGAACTTAGCCAACGATTTTGGGCCTAGTGAGTGTTGCGGGGGGCACCTCTGCATGGCCTCCTGCCTTTGCCTGGTTTCAGGGCTGCTAGAACCACAGCTGAGCAGCACCTCCCCCTACACACACACACACTGATGCATACACTGGTAATTTCTAAGAAGAGACGTAGGAGTGGGAGTTCTTTTTAGTCAGCAGCATGAAAAGGCTTTTTATTTATTTATTTTTGGAGACAGAGTCTCGCTCTGTCACCAGGCCAGAGTGTAGTGGTGCGATCTCAGCTCACTGCAACCTCTGTCTCCTGAGTTCAAGGGATTCTCCTGCTTCAGCCTCCCAAGTAGCTGGGACTACAGGTGCGCACCACCGAACCCAGCTAATTTTTGTATTTTTAGTAGAGACAGGGTTTCACCATGTTGTCCAAGATGGTCTTGATCTCCTGACCTCATGATCTGCCTGCCTCGGCCTCCCAAAGTGCTGGGATTAGAGGCGTGAGCCACCGTGCCAAGCCATGAGTAGGCTTTTTCTAAAGCTCAACATTCCCCCAAATCAGCGACAAGGGACTGGGGACAACCTCAAGTGCTCGGCAAGTCATCATCCTCTTGTCACCTTACACGGGACTATGTTTTTATTATGCAGAATGACACTTCTAAAAAATAATATAGCTGGCTCCAAGATACACGTTTTAGGGAAACTGGCATAGGTCTTTTGTGAAGCTCTCTCGAAGGTGATTGACATATTAGATTCGACATTACCTATCTATCTAAATAATAAGTTTTACTATTAAAGTCCTGAATTATGGTACTTAGGGAGCAATTAGTATTTTTCAGGTTGGTTGCATACGTTTACATCCTTAATTTATTTAACACTCATAACAATACTATGAGGATGGCACATTTGTTATCCCCATTTTACAAATGAGATAACGGAAGTACAAAGGGATCTGGACCCAATGTAGTGTGGCTCTAGAGTCTGTGATTTTAACTTACCTTTGGATGGCTAGTATATGCGTTTATCTATGGAGGGATAGATATCATATTAACATTTTCAAAGTTACCAATTGACTAAATCCCCTTTGGATGATTTGGGAAAAAGAAAGAAAAGAAACATTTTTATTTCTAATCTACTGTGCTTTTCCTGTGATCCCTCATGTAATCCTCATAATAGCTCTGGAAGATAACTATTGTTACCCTCATTTACAGAAGAAAAAAATGGAAGCAGAGAGAAGCAGGTGATCGTGTCATAAATCTAAAGCTGTTACATGATGCTATTCAAATGTGATTCAAACTAGTATCTGTCTGACTCCAAATGCCTGTGTTCTTCGCTATGACACACAGTGGGGTGAATTTACCCGGTGAATAGCAGATCCAGAGAGGAGGAGGAATACATAAATCCAGCTGGTAGCAGGCTGTCATGGAGTTGTGGGATCAAAAAGACAATAGACGGCCAGGCGCCGTGGCTCATGCCTATAATCCCAGCACTTTGGGAGGCTGAGCAGGTGGATCATGAGGTCAGGAGTTCAAAACCAGCCTGGCTAACATGGTGAAACTCTTTTTCTACTAAAAGCTACAAAAATTAGCCAGGCATGGTGGCAGTTGCCTGTAATCCCAGCTATTCTGGAGGCTGAGGCAGGAGAATCGCTTGAACCCCGGGCAGCAGAGGTTGCAGTAAGCCGAGATCGCGCCACTGCACTCCAGCCTTGGGTGATAGAGTGCGATTCCATCTAAACAAACAAACAAACAAAGACAATAGGCACAATCTTAAATGTTTGGATCCAAAGACACATTTTTCTGACTTTGGCCTTCAAAGCTACTCCCAGGTGAGCTCCAAGTGCACGAGTGGGAGAGGACGTCTGCAGTCACGGCCAGGCTAACTCTTCCTTCTTATGAGATCGTTAATAAATCATACGTCCCGGGCCCAGTGGTTCAGGCTGGGGAAGCTCCTCTTCTTACGGCTGGCGCGGCACCGGCCTCTCACGATTTTCAGTGTTACCACGACTTTTTCATGGCCCAGGTGAATCCGTTTATCTCCATGCTTCAACTTTTTGCTTTTGTGTTAAAAAAAATTAAAAATACAAAAGGTTCAGAGAATGCTAACCACTTTCCTGGTGAACTTGGGACGCAGTCATAGGCGTGAAATGGATACTGCGCTTTTGACTTTAGTGACGAAGTGTGACTTGCATGGGGATGTGAGAATAACGTTCCAAGGTGGTGAGCTGGTGAAGGACATCCACTCACTGGATAGCAAAAAGGGTCATTTCTCCTGAAAACTCAGTGAAATACAATCTTGAACAGTGAAACAGACATCGATACACCAGCACAGTGAGAAAAACAACCAGCCACAGAATGCTTAGTGAGGAGAAATACAAGATGGAGAGGCTCAGCTCAACAAAGGCGTCGCATTGATTATAAAGCTAAGAGTGGTCCTTGTGTGGTAAGTGCCAGACTGCATGAAGCAGCTGGTCTCAGGATAAAAGAGTAATGAATTTCTTTCCACTGATTGGTCTTCCAGCCTCCAGGGGACTTACTCAGCCAGCAGTTCTATTTTCAGAAGCAGAGGATAAACGCGTGCTTTAATTCCATCATTTAAAATCGAATAAGTATTTTTAACAAACATCTGTGGCCAGTTTTCCCATTGTTCTTTTGTATATCTATATGTATATCTCTATATCTCCATAGATAGCTTCCATTATCCCTTATATACTAGCTTAGTGAAGAGCTTAATCTCTGGCCTAAATTTGCTTAAATTCAGATCTGGGCTGTGTAGTGTATTTGTCAGGTCTCCATATGCAAGCCTGGAGCCTGGAAGTCTGAAGTCCTGCTTGCCCCGGCTAATCGTCTCCCACCCGCTAGCCCACCCTACCCCACACCTACCCCACCCAGCGGAGCTTCCCTGGACAAGCCCCTCACCTCACCCTGCCGTCTTAACTGTTATTATGATAATACTCTTATCCCACCTGCCATTGTAACTGAACTTATGGTAATGTATACTCCCTGCCCCTACCCCACCACTGTAACTGATCTTACTCTGTAACTTTCCGCTGCCCACCCCAAATCTATAAAATCAACTTCCATCCCACTGCCCTTTGCTAATGCCCTTTTTGTCCCTAGCCCACCTGCACCCAGGTGAATAAACAGCCATGTTGCTCACACAGAGCCTGTCTGGGGGGCTCTCTTCATTCAAAGCACGCATTTTCAGCAGTATTAACTGTTAATTTGCTGACTTTAAAGTTCTCCATCTCTTTATTTGGTTGGGCTGATCTTGGAGCATAATATAACCTCCAAAATGACTTAAACCAAGACTGCACTAGGCTAAGTGAACTATTGCACATTAATCAACAGAATAAAAATATTTTGATCAACAGAATAAAATGAAAAGAAATAAATTATTTTTCATTTTCCTTATTTGAAAACTGGGAGGAACAATAGACCTAATTGAACAGCTTCATAAGATCGTGAAGATTAAATAAGATAGCCTATTTAAATTGTATAGAGTCTGGAGTCAGCTGTGACATTCAATAGTGAAGTGAGAAAAAGCCCCCGAAAGTGAGCACAATATAGTTTGTCAGGAGCTTTCACATGCATTTTTCATTTGATCTTCAGACGACGAGGCCTCAAGCACCCTTCAGTGCTCACCTCATATCATAGAACAAGTGGTAGAGTCAGAATCTTTTATCTAGAGGAGATATTTTCATCCTTAGATTAATGTCCTCTTTACTATCTCATGCTACTTTCTTTTAAAATGAAATTGCTGTTCTTTTTTGTAATTGATTTGGCCAACTTCATTTGTAATGGAAGAATCAAAATTAGAGCCCAGGTCTTGTCCTGCAGTATCTCATCCTGAACCTCTGGTCTCCCTCAAGAATGACTCAGGAGGAACGGAACTGATTAAATTAAAACTGTGCTCATGCATGTTATCACTTATTTCTGAAAACTTGCTGGGTTCTTAAAGAACTTTTAGTTACCTAAAGGAAGCAGATTAAATTTTACTGTGCAGAAGTCTTGGTTGGAAATGACAGAAATGCACCTCAACTTGGCTTTTGTAAACAGGAAATGCATTCCCTCTGTTATGCGTTATCTAACAACCCCAATACCTCAGGATGTGACCTTATTTGGAGATAGACCCTTTGCAGAGGTAATCAAGTTAAAATAAGGTCATTAGTGGAGGGTGGGGGTGATGTTTTTATGAGAAGGAAAAATTTGGGCAAAGATACACATGGAGGGAAGCTGTGAGATAGCACAGGGAGAAGCCAACCACCTACAAGCCAAGGAGACAAGCCTTGAACAGATCCTTTGCTCACAGTCCTCGGGAGAAATGAACCCTACAGACACCTTGATCTGGGACTTCTTACCTCCAGAACTAAGAAGCAATAAATTCTGATTGTTTAAGCCAATCAGTTTATGGTTGTTACAGCGGCCCTAACAAACAAACACACTCTCTTGTACCTGAAAAGCTCAGGAATAACTCAAGGATTTAGGCACAGATGGGCTTGAGGGATCAAACGACACCATTCAGACCAGTGTCTCTTCATCTCTTTTTCATCTGTGCTGATTTTACCATATCTCATCAATTTTAAATGCATGTTTTCATATGTTTGAAATCAAAATGCAATATACAATTTCTTCTTACATTTCTTTATTGTTAGTAGTATAGAAAATAATGGTATATCTTGTAATTAATGGTATCTTAGGAAATCTTAGAGTGTTCACAGGCTGGCTATTCATGTGCGCTAACATGCACCTCAAAACTTAATATCTAAGTTACCCTATGACTCCAGACAACGTTTTCCCAATTGTTTCAGCAGAAGGCCCTGAGCAAATGTTCACCAGATGTAACTGACCTGGCTTTGCACATAGTCAACCCTGAAAAGCAGCGTTGGGGAAGGGGCAGGCAGACTTCAGCACACGGAAACCACATGGCATAACAGTAGTGAAAAGGGGATTTCCCAAAAGAAAATGAAGTGCTTTTACGTGGAGAGGAAAGGCTGAATGCTCAGAAGACCTGTGTCACCACAAGTACCTACCTGTGCCAACCAGTGCCACAGGACTCCTGTTGGATTCTCGTTACAACTCTGTGAAGCAGGAGGTATTGCCATAGCCACTTCACTCATGGGGAAACTGAGGCTCGAGGAGCCACAGACCTTTAGGCAGAGCTGAATATTGCCAGATAGTTACAAAGTGCTTGCAATGTGCAAGACACCCACTAAGGTCTACAAATACAAGGATGAATATTGTCCTTGTGCTTGAGGAGCTCAGCTTAGAGGAGAGATAGACCCAAAGCACCAAATAGCTAACTATGAAATAAAAAGGTACCACAGCAAAAATGGGAACATAGTGCCATGAAAACAGTTAAACCTGCTTCAGTAGAAAGGGAGACCCAGTATGGAAGGTGGTGTTGGGAAAAGTTTTTTTCACACCCTAAAAACGCTTTTCTTACACTGTGTCAAATTACAGCATCAGAGAACAGGGGAACAGTGATATTGTTAAACCTTGCAAAGGGCCCAGTACATGGAAGGTGTTTATTAGATAGATATAGAGTGAGTGATTAAAAGGATGAAGTCACTGGGACGTGGTCTTGCTTTACAGGTCCTGGGCCTCCAGCTTTGTGGGCAGTCATGACATCCAAGGGTGCCGTTTTGCTCCAGGGTTTTTGCTCCAGATTTGCAAACAGAGACTCATAGCTGTAAAGTCCCCACTGCCTTTTCCTCTGAACTTTGAGCAACATTCTTCAGCTTTTTTGAGCTATTTCATTATGAATCATCTCCCTATAGTAATAAACATTTTCTTTCTTTCTTTTTTTTTTTTTTAAAGACGGGGTTTTACCATGTTGGTCAGGCTGGTCTTGAACTCCCGACCTCAGGTGATCCGCCTGCCTTGGCCTCCAAAGTGCTTGGATTACAGGCGTGAGCCACCATGCCCAGCCTAAACATTTGCTTTCTAAAGATTTGTTTCGTTTAGCTTTCAAAAAATCTTACGAGGTCGTAATAGAGCTCATTTTTACTCTGCCTTCTTTCTTTTCATAAACTAAAAAAGGGATAATTTTATAAAATATGTAGGTTTTCATAAATCTGTGTGTCTCAGTCTATAATAAAGTGATATGTATTTTTAATTTCTGGTTTGTTTGTTTGTTTTGTTTGTTTTTTGAGACAGAGTTTCACTCTTGCTGCCCAGGCTGGAGTGCAGTGGTGCGATCTCGGCTCACCACAAGCTCTGCCTCCTGGATTCAAGCGATTCTCCTGCCTCAGCCTCCTGAGTAGCTGGGATTACAGGCATGCACCACCATGCCCAGCTAATTTTATATTTTTAGTAGAGATGGGGTTTCTCCATGTTGGTCAGGCTGGCCTTGAACTCCTGACCTCAGGTGATCCACCAGCCTCAGCCTCCCAAAGTGCTGGGATTACAGGTGTGAGTCACTGCGCCCGACCTTTAATTTCTATTCTATTGATTTTTTTCTTTTTCTTTTTTTAAATAAAACTAGAAGCAAATCTCATCTATTCTACTAATTTTTGATGATCAAGTTTTATCACAAGACAAGGAACGGTAGCTGACTTACTCTCACCCTGGTGCCCTCCAGGCTTCCTTGCCGTTCCCTCCTCTACTTTCTGGAATCTCCTTTTTCCATCTAACAGATGTTCAGTATTCTTCTTCTTTTTTTTAATAAAAAATTAAAAGAGATGGGGTTCTGGCTATGTTGAACAGGCCGGTATCGAATTCCTGGCCTCAAGTGATCTTCGCATCTCAGCCTCCCAAAGTGTTGGGATTACAGACCTGAGCCACCACACCTGGCCTCCACTACTTGTTTATGAGTGACTTTATGATGCCCAGTATCCTTGTTGGTAGGGCCTTTGCCCACTCCCACTGCTGATGACCCCAATTACTCTTCCAAAATGAAAAATTGAGCTCATTAACTATCAAGAATTATTTGGAAGTTGCATTCCTTTTCTACACACACCACCTACAGCTGGTCTCTCTAGGCTGAGATGTTTCTGCTCACTACGAGGCTTGGGTCGAGAAATGTCTCAGTCACAGTGAACCCACCACATTCCACTGTGTGTCTGTCTCCATTAGGCATGAAATTAGGTTTTCCACATCAAAATTCCTGCAAGGCAGTGTAAAATTCTGTAAATCCTTTTTGGCAAAAGCACTTCTGGGCTTGCATAACTCAGATATAAGTCCCTTAATCTCATTGTCATTTTATCTTTATAAGCCAATCTTCAATAACTCTGCAAATATTATAATGACTTTTTCAGATCTTCAGGTAACCTCCAGGTATCTGTAACTGAAATGCTGCTATACAGCTTCCTAGAAACAATCAGAACCACCTAGGAATCTTGTTTTTGCTAGAAATTGTAGTTACATATAGAACAACTTGCCGGGCGCGGTGGCTCACGCCTGTAATCCCAGCACTTTGGGAGGCCGAGGCGGGTGGATCACGAGGTCAAGAGATCGAGACCATCCTGGTCAACACGGTGAAACCCCGTCTCTACTAAAAATACAAAAAATTGGCTGGGCATGGTGGCGCGTGCCTGTAATCCCAGCTACTCAGGAGGCTGAGGCAGGAGAATTGCCTGAACCCAGGAGGCAG
>NW_022436989.1:6526016-6528554 GCF_009761245.1 Sapajus apella
AAAAAAAAAAAAAAAAAAAAAAAAAAAAAAAAAAAAAAGAACAACTTTATTCCTGAAAAGGGCAGTAGCTCTATTCGTCGAAAAATCCTTAGTTTAGATGACCTTTTGAGACTGAACACGAGCAGAACGCAGACCATCTATGGCATAGGTTTGCATGTACATTGCAGCCTCACGGAAGGATCCGGCGGTAGCAGTGGGAGTCCTCATGGGCCATGGGTCCTGCCCTCCTTGCTTTTCTTCCATGTATTTTGTAACGGCCTGGCTCCTACTGATGCCAGTAATTACTTTGTCATCCTTAGGTAGTGTTTTTGCTTAGACTAAATGTCACATCCTTCTTTCTCGAATTACCCATTTATTGCGACTTAAGATGCCCCATGCCTCCTAAATCAATGCGTATTTTCTAGTTATAGTAGAAGCACATATCTTTTGATAGTGACTACAGGAAAATACAAAAATGTATCAAGAAGAAAACAAAAACCTCCAGTAATACTGCTGTTGTACCCCGACATAACTACTACTAACATCTTCTGTATTTTCTGACATGGCTTTTAAGGCCTGTGTGTATATGCATGTTTAAAAAATAAACTTGGCTTTATAATAGACTTAAATAAACGGTTGCATATTTTCTCACATGTCAGTATTTCCTGAGTGTTTTCCTGTGCAGTACGTATCCTTTGAACGTGTCGTATCATATATCCCGTCATTATGGATGAATCATAATTTAACTCTGTACCCATTATTGGGTGTTTGGCTTGTATTTATCTTTTATTGTTGATGGTGGGCATACTTACATCTTCATTTTCTTATCCAGCAATCTACTTATGGTTAATTCCATGAAGAGGAATTGCAGAGTTAAAAGCTTTGATTGTTTTTATCTTTAATGTCTTGACATATACTGACGATCGCCCTCCAGGAAGGGATTGTCAATTCGAATACCAGCTCTTATGCCTGCTTCTTTCAATATTCTCCCCAAAACGAACCATATTGTTACTAATTTTTTAAAACTACATGATGGGTGAAAACGTTATTGTACTCTTCTTTTCCATGTTATTTCTTTGGATAATAAGTTGAACATTGACTTTTATGTGTTTTTTCCCTATCTGCATCTATTTTGTATGTTAATTCTTTGTTCACTTTTTCTATTAGTCTTAAGGTTTTTCTTTTCCTTTTTTCATTTTTGTTAGACCTCAGCTACAGAGGATTGAGTTAGCTGGTGCTCCTCTTTTCGTGGACATGATCAGCATCATTCCCTTTTATCTTGATTCCTGATTCCCGTCGTCCTCTGCCTCTGCCTCACAGACACACATATGCAAGCTTCCCGGTGTGTTCAATGAATATTCTCTCAGTTATATGAGTTCTCGTTAAATGTGTATTATTGTAAACACGCATTTTCAATTTATAGAAGTCAAATCAGACTGTGTATTACATTTAATTCTACTTCTTATTTTCATTTAGTGCTGAATAGCTACATGTGGTTAGTGGCTACTATATCGGACTGTGTAGATGCAGGACATTTTCATTATTTCAGACAGCTCCACTGGAGAGAACTACCAGGTTAGATGCAGATTGATTTTAGACCTTGAAATGTCTTCTCCTTTTCTGTCATGTGTCTACTAAATTTGCCCACTATTCCTCTATTGTATAGAAGTCTCTAAGTTTGATGTAAACACATTTATTGCTTCCCTTGTAGTTTGTGCTTTGCAAATTTTGTTTAAGAAGACTTTTCCCACCCTAGATCACCGGTATATTCTGTTCTGTTACCTTCTGGTAATTTTTAAAGTTTCCTCCCTTTTACCTTTAGATTTTTAGTCTGTCTGAAGTGCACCTTTGTTGTTTGGTGTTAGGTAGAAATTTAGTTTTATTTTATTCCATACGTGAATAAGTTTCTCTAACATTGTCTATTTTTAAATCTCTGTCTTTTCTCCATTGATTAGTGGTGCTATTTTTATCATATGCAAGTTCCCATTAGTGTATGAATCTGTTTCTGAACCTTCTTTTCTGTTTCAATGGTCTAGTTAATTTGGTCTTCACAATTCACACTTTTTATTATTGACTTTGTACTATATTTTAATATTTGACAGGAGAAGTTCTGTCTTCACACTTACTTTTTTTTAAGGGTTGACCTATTTATGGACATTTATTCTTCCAGGTAAATTTTAGAAAAAATTTAATTTATCTAAAAGAAAACTGGAAGTTTGAGATTGCATTAGTGAATTAAGTGTAGCTCGAAAGACTTTGACATCTTTGGAAAGTTAGGTCAGCCTGTTTTAAACCACATATTCATATAATCATCTGTGTCCTTTATTAGCATTTAGAAGCTTCCCCCCAGCTATGTTGTTTCATTAGTTCATTAGTCCGCATATATTTTATTGTTTTATTTCTGTAGATTGCATCTCCTTTATAATTTTTCTAATTGATTGTTGCTGCTACAGATAAATGCTTTGGCATTTGCAAGTTGATCTTATAAGTGGAAACCATGTGAAAACCTATTGTTTGTTGATTTGTAAAAACTCTTTATATATTAAAACTCTTTATAGT
>NW_022436989.1:6528564-6612436 GCF_009761245.1 Sapajus apella
AACTCTTTATAGTTTGTTGATTTGTAAAAACTCTTTATATATTAAAAATTTTTTGCTATCTATAGGTCATATTTATTAGAAGTGTTTTCCAGTCTATTATTTGACTTATAATTTTATTTATGATGTATTTTTACATTTCTAAGTTTTAAATTTATCCGGTAGCAAATTCTATTAATGCTATATTGTCATTTTTTCAATTAATTTATGCTATTTGGCAAAAGGAGGTGTATTTTCCTTTTTTTTTTTTTTTTTTTTTTTTTTTTTTACTTCTGTACTAGCAATCTGTTTTATTGTTTTCCCAAAATGCAGCGTTCTTCACGGAATGCCAAAGTAGAAAGTGTGTTGCACTTTTGATCCACTAGGGGCCAACACTTGCTTGAAAGAAACTGACATGCCTCCCTAAATCTATTTTTTCCCCTCTGAATGGGAAGAATCTGGCTGAAAAAAAGCCTTACGGAAAATAACTAATTTCTATGTAAATTAGATGTCTAGAAATGATATAGAAAAAAGAATTTGGACAAAAACAAAAGGTTATTTTCAAAGACAATAAGTTACATAAAGAGGATTCAAACTGTTTTTAGTGGAAAAAAATGAAAGCAGAAAATCCAAATAAAACAGTTTAAAATGTCTAAAATTTTTAACTTAGAAGAAAGAGAAAACTGAAACAGAAATAAAAAGGTCCAGTTTCTACTCAAAACACACATTAAATGTCATTAAATAAGAAGTAGGTGAGAAGAAACAGCAAACAGTAATGGCTTTTTCTCCCTTTTCCTCTTTGCTCTGAATAACCAGGAGGTGGGGCTAACTTGCCTCCCATTCTGTAGGGTTCCTGCACAGATAACTGGGCAAAAAACAACTTCCAAACTGAAAAAAAATCCAGAGGTGATCTGTGGAAAATAACCATGCTTAAGAACCAAGCTGGCTTACAAGCCAACATTGAAAGTGATTACTCTCTGAGGCTTATTCACATTCTTCTTCTTCTTTTTTTTTTTTGAGACGGAGTCTTACTCTGTCCCCCAGGCTGGAGCGAAATGGAGCTATCTCAGCTCACTGCACTCTCTGCCTCCCAGTTTCAAGCAATTCTCCTTCCTCAGCCTTCTGAGTAGCTGGAATTATAAGTGTGCACCATCATGTCCAGCTAATTTCTGTATTTTTAGTACAGACTGGGTTTCACCATGTTGGCCGGGCTGGTCTCGAACTCCTGGTCTCAAGTGATCCTCCCACCTTCACCTCCCAAAGTGCTGGAATTACAGGCATGAACCACCGTGCCCAGCCCACATTCTTAAAATCATGTTTATCACTCAAAAGCAGACACATCTACAGAGGAAGGGACGAAGAGAAGGAGGGAGAGAGGGAAGGAGGAAGGGTGGGCTAATACCAAGACTACAGTTCTCTTACATACGAAAACATGAAGAACTTTGACAAACAGATCTTTACATATAGACAGAGGTGCTTACAAATTAGACCTGGAAAAAAATGATCAAGATCAAATGATTGCCCACACGCAAAACACTATAAAAAGCCAGGTACTATTATTATTATTACAAAGGTGCATCTGTCAGCGGGGGACGTGGCTTCTGGGTGCCCTTTCATAAGTAGGGCGTGACGTCATATCAAATATGAAAGCCTATGCTATAAAAAGAAGTTGTTTTTACATCAATCGAAATAAATGCATACAAGATTTACGTTTGGATTGAAGACAAGGTAAAATTTTAAAAATCAACGGAAATGCATCTTGACATGCCAAGTTACATTACAAAGAATTTCCAAAGGTATATGTTTTCTGCTGGCTTTTGATTTAATACCTATAAAAACTGAGTAGGTACAGCAAGAAGGACACATTTACAAGGATGAACTAAAAATACCATATATTATTTCACAAAGTTTAGATTTTAATGAATTGAATTTATTTTCATGTATAAGTAGTATGTGCACAAGGTAGAAAACGCACACATAGGGAAGGGGTTTCATCGGAAAGCACTCTGCTCTCTGAAACCCATCCCCATTCCCTCATCTCCCAGGGTCACCATCCAGAGATAAGTATCATTGCCAGTTTCTTACCATCAATGTCTGATTTTTTTTTCTCTTTCTTTTTCTTTTCTTTCTTTCTTTTTTTTTTTTGAGACAGAGTCTTGCTCTGTCGCCACACTGGAGTGCAGTGGTACAATCTCGGCTCACTGCAACCTCTGCCTCCTAGGTTCAAGCCATTCTCCTGCCTCAGCTTCCCGAGTAGCTGGGAGTACAGTTGTGTGCCGCCACGCCCAGCTAATTTCTTGCATTTTTAGTAGAGACAGGGTTTCACCATGTTAGCCAGGATGGTCTTGATCTCCTGACCTCGTGATCCACCTGCCTCGGCCTCACAGTGTGCTAAGATTACAGGCATGAGCCACCGTACCCAGTTAATTTTTTTTTTTTTAAACAGAAGTGCTAGTATGCCATGCAAATTGTTCCACATCTTCCCTTAAGATGCTGCAACCACCACCAATAATCACTTAATATACTACGGTTTGCTCTTCATCTCAGGTCAGTTAGGTCAGAAGAAGGTATGCTTTATTCTAAGTTGCAAAGTATTCCACCAGATGAACATATCATAGTTGATTTGTCTAGTCACCTACTGAAAGACAGATTTTTAGTTCTTGGCTATTAAAAAAAAAACAATAATCCAGTGATTTTCTGTGTACTTTTATTGCCTTTGTGGAAATATGATTTAGGAATGGAAACGTAGAAGAGAGATTGATAGGTCAAAGGTATAAGTGTTTTTGTTTTTCTGTTTTTTTTCTTTTGAGACAGAGTTTTGCTCTTGTCACCCATGCTGGAGTGCAATGGTGTGATCTCGGCTCACTGCAACCTCTGCCTCCCAGGTTGAGGCGATTCTCCTGGCTCAGCCTCCTGAGTAGCTGGGATTACAGGTGTGACCACCATGCCTGGCAAATTTTTGTATTTTCAGTAGAGACGGGGTTTCACCATGTTGGCTAGGCTGGTCTCGAACTTCTGACCTTGTGCTCTGCCCAACTTGGCCTCCCAAAGTGTGGGGATTACAGGTGTGAGCCACAGCGCCTGGCCTGGTATGAACGTTTTAATGCGTACAGATACTGGCAAAATGGTCTTTCCCTGGGATAGTATGTCTATATTCCTAAGGGCAATGCCTTTCCTCACATTCTCTCCAAGATTGCTTTTAATCAAATATTTTGTTCTTTTCCAATCTGATGGGAGAGAAAAAAAGATCCTGTGGTTTAAATGTGCATTTTTCCTATTGTGGGTAAAATTTGACATCTTTCCATTTTAAAACTATTTGTATTTTCTGAGAATCGATTATCGTGCTTTTGCCCATTTTTCTGTTTCCTATTTTGATTGTAAGACTCACAAAAAGTATTTGTAGATCCTTATGTAACATAGAAATTATCTCATTGTCTGTTTTATATGGTACAAAAATTATTTTCCTGAGTTTATTAGCGGGAATTTAAAAGTTTTAAGTAGCCCATTTTTATTTTACTTTTAAATCTCTGATGCAGCTAAAATTCATTTTGATGTAAGAAATGAGGTTGATATCTACAATTTTTTTTTTCTCCAGATGGTTGCTCAATAATACCCAAGTTAGGTCTGGACAGTTCAAGTTTCCATTGATTTAAAGAGGCCATTTCTCATAATCTGCCTTCCTAAATGCATGGCTATGTATCTGTCTAGACTCTTCTGTTGATGTATGTATCTTTTTTTTTTTTTGGCGGTGGAGTCCCACTCTGTTGCCCAGGCTGGAGTGCAGTGGCAAGATCTTGGCTCACTGCAACCTCGGCCTCCTGGACCCGAGTGATCCTCCTGCTTCAGCCTTCCCAGTAGCGGGGATTACAGGCACTTGACACCATGCCCAGCTAAATTTTTTTTGTATTTTTAGTAGAGACAGGGTTTCACCATGTTGGCCAGCTGGTCTTGAACTCCTGGCCTCAGGTGATCTGACCACCTAGGCCCCCCAAAGTGCTGGGTTTACAGATGTGAGCCACTGTGCTTGGCATGTTGATTGGTCTTTATATCTATTGATACACTAGACTATTTTGACTACTGTTGCTTTGTAATATGTTTTACTTTCTTAAAGGACTAGTTTTTTTAATATTTTTTTTTCTTAAAAATATAAATGTTATTATTATCCTCCTATGGACTTTAAAGCTGCTTACTTTTAAAGGTTTGTTGTTATTTTTATTGAACACTTAGAATTTATATATTAGTTTAGGATTTTTGTCATTATATAATAATACTAAGACTCTTGAGCCAAAACCAAATCCAAATTAAGTTCTGTTTAAGTCTTGTAGATCTGTTTACGTTTTTATTTCATTTTAAGACAGAGTCTTGCTCTGTTGTCTGAAATGCAATGACATGGTCTCGGCTTACTGCATCCTCCGCCTCCTGGGTTCAAGGGATTCTCGTGCTTCAGCCTCTGAGTAGCTGGGATTACAGGCCTGTGCCACCATGCCCAGCTCATTTTTCTGTTTTTAGTAGAGACGGGGGTTTCACTGTGTTGGCCAGGCTGGTCTTGAACTCCTGACCCCAGTGATCTACCCTACTCAGCCTCCCAAAGTGCTGGGATTACAGGCATGAGCCACTGTGCCCAGGCTCTCAGTTTACATTTTTAAATTAAAAAAATTTAACACAGATTTAAAAATTTTAAATACAGGATTAAAATTATTTAATACAGATCTTGCATGTTTATTGTTAAACATATTCCTAAGAATATTTTAATCACTGTTATATACATATTTTATTACATTCTATTATTTGATTGTTGTTTGTATGTTGGAAAGCTACTACTTTATTTTACACTGACTTTCTACCTAGTCAGCTTACTGAATTTTCTTCTTGTTTATAATGCTTTTGAGTTACTTCTCTGGGGATTTCCAGGTATTACAGTCACATCATGTGATAATAACAGCATTTAAAACTTTTTCTGTCTTCATTTTTTTTGTTTGAGGCTGAGTTTCATTCTTGTTGCTCAGGCTCTAGTGCAGTGGTACGATGTCAGCTCACCGCAACCTCCGCCTCCCGTGTTTAAACGATTCTCCTGTCTCAGCCTCCCGAGTAGCTGGGATTACAGGTGCACACCACCATGCCTGCTAATTTTTTATTTTTAATAGAGACGAGGTGTCTCCACTTTAGTCAAGCTAGTCAAACCCCTGAACTCCTGACCTCAGGTGATCTGTCCGCCTCAGCCTCCCAAAGTGCTGGGATTACAGGTGTGAGCCACTGCACCTGGCCTCTGTCTTCATTCTTCAGAAGTAAGAATATACTAAGAGTAAAGTTGCAAAACATATCTTTGTTTGTAGAACCATTATTTACAGAATAAACATCTGGAATAGAGAGTAAAGGTTGGGTGTATATTAAAATAGTCAGAGCTGGGGATGAGGAAGAGAGAGGAGAGAGAGAGAGAAAAGAAGAAAGAAAGTAGAAAGAGAAAGAAAGAAAGAGAGAAAAGAAAGAAGAAAGAAGAAAGAAAGAAAGAAAGAAAGAAAGAAAGAAAGAAAGAAAGAAAAAGAAAGAAAAGAGAAGAAAAGAAAGAAAGGCAGAAAAAAAGAATAGTGAGCTGTTGGCAGTTATTAAGAAAATTACCTGGGCGATGATCTGTACACCAAGCCTCCATGACACAAGTCTACCTATATAATAAACTTGCACTTGTACCCCTGAACTTAAAGTAAAAGCTCAAAAAAACAAGAGATTAATATCTAGAATACATTAAAAGGGAAAATTAGAAAACCTAGTTCAGAGTCAAATACATGTAATGAACATGAACATTATGGATATTAACATCTGTTAAATCCTTTATATGACGGCACCTACCTTGAACTTCCAGGCTAAAATCTTAAAGTTGTGACTGACATGGTCAATCAAGTTATGGGGGCATGTCCTCTAAGCCTGCAGGTGTAGCAGCTCAGGAAAACAGAGGACCTGCCCCCTCCTGCTGCCAGCAAAAGCTGCTGCTAAGGGACCATGGTCAAGCTAGCCTGCTTCTTATTTCTCCTGAGCCACAGATGAAAGAACTCTCACTGTCTCTTAATAAAAGGAAGGGGGAAAAAAGTATGAGAGCACCACTAGATCTAATAGAATATGACTCAGTAATGAACTGACTGTCAGCAAAAGATCACAAACCTTTTGCTATTGTCAAGGCGGAGAATGCTGAGCATGTCATCACTGTTGGGAACAGTCACCTTCTAATGGGCCAGGCAGTTTGCCTCAGTGTGTTAGAGGCCCCCCCCCCAGCTCAGCTGACTTGCTTTACAGTGGTACTGCTGCACTGGCAGGCCACCTGCTCCCTCCATCCAAAAGTATTTGACATTCCATCACGTTTTGCTTCCAAATTTATTTTTACATTTCTAAAAAAATCGGATGCTAAACATGTCTGTTTGTGTCCTAAATGCGTTTTGTGTGCATTTAAGCTTTTCTGTTAGTCGGTTCAATAAATTTTCCAGCCCTCTTTTTATTTATTTTTGTGTAGAAATAAAGGTAACCAATCAGATAGAAGACCAACACATGCCAGTGATAGGGTTTCCATTGCATAAATTATCCTTCTTTGCAGATGACATGATCTTTTATATAGAAACCTCCAAAGATTTCACTGAAGAAATGAGTTAAAACTAATAAACAAATTCAGTCAAGTTGCAGGCTTTAAAATCAGCATACGAAATCAGACATAATCAGTGCCATTTTTATATATGAATAGCTATCTAAAAAATAAATCAAGAAAACTACCCTATTTACAATAGATTTGTCCTTTTCACTTTAACAACCTATTTTGACTTTTGATGTCAGTACATGTAAACGGAACTCTTTCTTTCTTATTTCAGGATCATCTAGATATGAAACTCACTTTTTTGAAGACTTACAATTACAATGTATGCATTATGTACCGTAATTTAATTAACCATTCCCTTACTGATGAAAATTTGAGTTGTTTTGGCAAAAATTTATTGCACTGCATTTAGCTCCCTTTATTTTATTTATCTATCTATTTATTTATTTATTTAGATGGAATTCCGCTCTTGTCACCCAGGCTGGAGCACAGTGGCATGGTCTTGGCTCACTGCAACCTCCGCGACCCAAGTTCAAGTGATTTTCCTGCCTCAGCCTCCCGAGTAGCTGGGATTACAGGTGTGTGCCACCACACCCACCTAATTTTGCATTTTTAGTGGAGACGGGGTTTCACCACATTGGCCAGGCTGGTCTCAAATTCCTGACCTCAGGTGATCCACCTGCCTCAGCCTCCCAAACTGCTGGGATTATATGTGTGAGCCACCGGGTCTGGTCTTAACACCCTTTAATTTACAGAAAGTATCCAGAATTGCTGGGAGAGGTGGCTCATGCCTTTAATCCCAGCACTTTGGGAGTCCAAGGCGGGCAGATCACAAGGTCAGGAGATCAAGACCATTCTGGTTAACACGGTGAAACCCTGTCTCTACTAAAAATACAAAAAATTAGCCAGGCATGGTGGCACATGCCTGTAGTCCCAGATACTTGGGAGGCTGAGGCAGGAGAATTGCTTGAACCCAAGAGGCGGAGGTTGCAGTGAGCTGAGATTGTACACTGCACTCCAGCCTGGGTGACAGAAAGAAAGAGAGAGAGAGAGAGAGAGAGGGAGGGAGGAAGGAAGGGAGGGAGGAAAGAAAGAAGGACGGAAAGAAGGAAGGAAAAAAAAATGAGAAAATACAAAAATTAGCTGGGCATTGTGGCACATGTCTGTAGTCCCAGCCACTTGGGAAGCTGAGGCAGGAGAATCACTTGAACCCAGGAGGTGGAAGTTGCAGCCAGCTGAGATTGCACCACTGCACTCCAGCCTGGGCAACAGAGCAAGACTCTGTTCTAGAAAGAAAGAAAGAAAGAGAGAAAGAGAGAAAGAAAAGGAAAGAAAGAAAAGAAAGAAAGAAAGAAAGGAAGGAAGGAAGGAAGGAAGGAAGGAAGGAAGGAAGGAAGGAAGGAAGGAAGAAAGAGAGAGAATCCAGAATTGAGAATGAGGATGGTAATGCCAGAATTCGAGTTTCCCCAGCCAGAGCAGGAAGACGCACAGCAGAGCAGGACCCACCTGCGGCAGCTGGGTTGGAGCTCTGATAAAGGTCACGTGTGTTTGGCTTTGACAGCTTTGGTGACTGCTGACACAAGAGGCCTGGAGAGAGGCCATCATACTTGGTTTGGAACTTCAAGCAGTCAGGTTTAGTAGCTGCAGCATTGGGACAAAATGACAAAACTGGTCATATTTATTCTCATAATCCTGAAATACTGGCACTGATGCTGATAGTACTAGCAGTATTTTTTTTTGAGATGGAGTTTCACTCTTGTTGCCCAGGCTGGAGTGCAATGGCGAATTCTCAGCTCACTGCAACCTCTGCCTCCTGGGTTCAAGCGATTCTCCTGTCTCAGCCTCCCAAGTAGTGGGGATTACAGGCACGTGCCACCACGTCTGGCTATTTTTTTGTATTTTAGTAGAGACGGGGTTTCACCATGTTGGCCAGGATGGTCTCCATCTCTTGACCTTGTGATCCACCTGCCTCCGCCTCCCAAAGTGCTGGGATCACAGGCATGAGCCACCGCGCACGGCCAGAACTAGCAGTATTTTATGAATCAGTATTTTTTTTATCAGCATGGTGCCATCATTTTCTACACTTTGTCCTGAGAAAATAATGAACCTGAGAGAGAGCCAGGCCAAGGACTGTTGTTCTTCTGCCCTGCCAGCCTAAATCTCTCTAAAAAGGATACATTGGTGAAGAAGTTAAAGTAAATTATCTTATGAGACAACAGTCTACTTTTAAGAAAATGAATTTGGTACTCTCAGGAAATAAGAAGAACCACTAATCTGGAAATTTCTTCTTCTTTTCTTCCCCTCGTCTTCCTAATACTTCTATCCTACTACATTTTCCTTAAGCCCCCTTCTCACCCACTACCCCCATGCCATTCAAATTCCGTTTGAGATTTCTGGAAATTGATTAGGCTAAAACTGACTCTGGGGAAAATAAAAATACTACAAATCAAAAAAGAGGCCGGGCATGGTGGCTCGCGCCTGTAATCCCAGCACTTGGGAGGCTGAGGTGGGCAGATCACCTGAGGTCAGGAGTTTGAAACCACCCAGGCCAATGTAGCAAAAACCCGTCTCTACCGGAAATACAAAAGTTAGCTGGTGTGATAGCGGGCACCTGTAATTCCAGCTACTTGGGAGGCTGAGGCACGAGAATCACTTGAACGTGGGAGGTGGAGGTTGCAGTGAGCTGAGATCGCTCTACAGCACTCTAGCCTGGGCCACAGAGCAAGACTCTGTCTCAGAAAAAAAAAAAAGAAGAAGAATTCTCAGTGATATGGTATGGTTTGGAGAGATTTGTCCCTTCCAAATCTTCTATTGAAATGTGAT
Source organism: Sapajus apella (assembly GCF_009761245.1). Classification (NCBI taxonomy): domain Eukaryota; kingdom Metazoa; phylum Chordata; class Mammalia; order Primates; family Cebidae; genus Sapajus; species Sapajus apella. The sequence goes on from NW_022436989.1 coordinate 6,537,938, forward strand.
CCCCATTGTCGGGGGACTTAATGAAAAGTGTTTGGGTCATGGGGGCGGATCCTTCATGAATGGCTTGGTGGCATTCCCATGATAATGAGTGGGTTTTTGCTCTGGTAGTTCACCTGAGAGCTGATGGTTTAAAAGAGCCTGGACCCTCCCTCCCTCTCTTGCTCTCTCTCTCTCAGCATGTAATATGCCTGCTCCCCCTTCACCTTCCACCATGACTGGAAGCTTCCAGAGGCCTCACCAGAAGCAGATACTGGTAGCATGCTTCCTACATAGTCTGAAACTGAGCCAAAATAGACCTCTTTTCTTTATAAATCACCCAGTCTCAGATATTCCTTCATAACGAAGAAAACAGACTAGCACACTCAGCTTTACTAGTCATTTAGGAAACTGGAATTAATGCCAGATGGCATTTTGAACAAGTTTTAAAAGGGAAGTGGTGTAGTCAGAATGCTTTCTATTTAAGAGCAGCTTTATTTGATATGAAATGTAAATGTGGTATATGACTCTCTGAATATATATTATAAAGCACATAATTCAGAGTTTAGATCTTTACATACCAAAATAATGGCACTGCATCAAGAAAAATACCGAAAAACACTTGATTCCTTAAAAATAGCATAATATTCTGGAATACCAGAAGACTCCATTTCTATCATTTGTTAAGTCAAGGTTACAAAGACTAACAGGCAAATTACCAGCGTGAAATGCCAAGATGGCGACTAGAGGAAACCTAGGAAATGGGACTAAGAAGCCCAGGATAGTGAAAAAAGCCTGGGCTTGAGGTCGGAAGACCTGGGTTTGAAGTCCTGACTTTGACTTTCTTTCACTCACTATGGCTGTTGGATTTTGGCCAGGTTCTTCCAATCTTATTTGGCTTTACTTTCTTCAATACAACAAGCATAGTAGTATTGCTCTGCTTCTCTCCCAGGGCTGTTGGAAGATAATATAAATAAAATATTGATAATAAAACCTATAGAGAAGATATTCTAAGCTCTAAGGATAGAATTATCCTTTGTTTAAACATGGTAATGTTGGGAAAGAAACATCATTTGATTTTGCCCTCAAACACGGCATAAAGGACGCTCTGCTACCACACTGCTCTTTCTTGAATATTCCCTTACGATTATTTAGATATAAATTGAGAGAAAATTTTGAGCTATAGAATGAGAAGTGTCCTTCCTCACTAACAATGCTAGCTGGCATATTTCATGAAAATCATTTTCAATTGCCAACCACTGACCTATCCATTTAGAAGGAAGTGTTCTGAATAAAATAAAATAGCTTTTTAGACCAACGTTTGAAGGTAAAGGTCCAGTTTTGCTTAAGGTATACACTTTGGGTCCTTCTTCCATTATTTTGAAGCAAACCTCAGACATCATCTCGACGCAGCCTTTGAATGTGATGTTTCATTTGAATTGTCTTTGATTCCTGGGTGTCCGTTGGCTTTATACCCTGTGGCTGATCATAGATCCTTACATGTCTCCTACGTCTCCACCTCCTGTCCCTTCCCTTCGTCTTGAAGTTTCAGTGGGCATAGAAGCCCTGTGCAGTTTGTTTGCTTGGAAAGGGAGGTTGGCTATTTTCTTGCTGTTATCCTGCCTCATTCTTGCTTGGTCCTGACTAGTTTTGCCCTCTAGCTCCATCTTTGAGCTGTGGCTCCAGGACTGCCTCTACCTGCTGCTGGTTTTTGTTTTTGTTATTTTGTTATTTTATTTATTTATTTATTTTTTGAGGCAGAGTTTTGCTCTTGTCTCCCAGGCTGGAGTGCGATGGTGGGATCTTGGCTCACCACAACCTCCACCTCCCGGGTCCAAGTGGTTCTCTTGCCTCAGCCCCCCGAGTAGCTGGGATTACAGGCATGTGCCACCAAGCCCAGCCAATTTTTTGTATTTTTGGTAGAGATGGGGTTTCTCTATGTTGATCAGATTGGTCTCGAACTTCTGACCTTAGGTGATCTGCCCGCCTCAGCCTCCCAACCTGCTGGGTTTACACGTGTGAGCCACCACACCTGGCACCCCCTGCTAGTATTTACCTTCCCTGAGCTGGATTCTTACCTTCTCTAAGGGACAGTGGCTTGGACTTGACCTTCTAAGCTTTCCTGACTTTTGCTTCCTCAGGCCGGTCACAGCCTAGTTCCAGCCCCTCAAATCCCGACTCCTGGTGCCACTGGTTTACCACCCCCTCAGTGCAGAGGAGAAAAGGACGTGTGAATATGTGACTGCTTTCTCACACGTGGTGCCATCGTTTCTCTTTCACTCTCCTTGACATGTGTTCTGATGGCACGCTTCTGGGCAGAAACAGCCAGGCCAAAATTTCACGCCAAAGTCGTAGCATGAGCCGGGAAAAAGGAAGTATCCTCTTCCATCTGTGTTAAACTCGGCCATCATTTTCTTTAGCCTTTGCTCTCCGTTTTCTACAGTACCGTTAGGTCAGCAGCTCTTCCTCTTGACTTGCCTTTGGGAATCCATGCAGCCTCCTTTACCCAGCTACTGTAGGGAGGAACTAAGGAACTACGGCTCCCTGGGGCTAGGCTGGGAGACAATTTCGGTGGCACTGGGCACGCAGCATTAAATAATGTCTCTCGGCTGGGTGCGATGGCTCACACCTGTAATCCCAGCACTTTGGGAGGCCGAGGCAGGCAGATCACCTGCAGTCAGGAGTTCGAGACCAGCCTGACCAATGTGGTGAAATCCTGTCTCTACCAAAAATACAAAAATTCGCTGGGCATGGTGGCGGGTGCCTGTCATCCCAGCTACTTGGGAGGCTGAGGCTTAAGAATGGCTTCAACCCAGGAGGCGGAGGTTCCCATGAGCCGAGATCATGCCACTGCCCTCCAGCCTGGGCAACAAGAACGAAACTCCATCTCAAAGAAGAAAAAAATTGTCTCTCACAGACGATCTGGCCTCTCTGTTCCCGGAATGCCCTGGACCCTCTTCCATCTGGGCGAATGGCTTCCTGATACACTACACTATGTTGAGGGAAGGAAGGACTGTTATTTCCCAACTGTCCTGGAAGGGCTGTTTTGCCTTTAGAACCAGCCATTAGCCCCAAGACATCCAATCTTGTCTTAGTTTTGAGGCTAGGCCAATAAGCAAACAAAATGGCCGGCAGGCCTGTCCTCACTTAATACATCACATTACAGGCCCTGCCTTGCTGAGGGTCTTCAGCCCTACTGTGGGTTTTGATGATCCAGAAATGGCTACAGTGAAGATTGAGTGAACTGAGTGCAAATTTAGGAGGCGTACGGTGTAGCTCAATTTTTGCCTCTTCCATTCAGCTAGTAAGTCTGATACAGAGGTAGTGATTCTTTGCTAGGAAGGTGTTAGCATACATGTAAGAGTAAACTTTATTTTTATTTGTATTATTTTCTTTGAGACAGGGTCTCTGTTACTCAGATTGGAGTGTAGTGATATGATCATGGCTCACTGTAGCCTCCATCTCCCAGGCTCAAGTGATCCTCCCACCTCAGCCTCCCAAGTAGCTGAAACTAAAGGCACACCACCACGCCTGCCTGATTGATTTATTTTTATTCTATGTAGAAACAAATTCTCATTTTATTGCTCAGACTGGTCTCGAACTCCTCGGCTCAAGTGATGCTCTTGCCTTGGCCTCCCAAAGTGCTGGGATTGCATGAACCACCATGTCTGGCCCAGAATAAATTTTCTATGTGTGACTATTTTCCTTCCCCCTCCCAGTCCTGTGTTTAGATTCTCTTCGAATAAACTTTTCATCCTATTCTATTATGGATTAGAGTTACGTGTGCCTTTGAACTGAATCAGTGTGCGTGGGAGAAACGATTTTCTCCCCAGGCAGAGTGCTCTGTGGGTTTCCGTTTTCTGAAAACACATCTGAAGCTGTTCCTACCTTATGACCTAGAGTCTTAGAATTCTAATTGGTGGTGCAAAAAGAACATTATCAGTTGCCGAAGCTGTTTTTAATTTTCTCTTTGCTATTGCAAGAATGGAGGAAATGTCAGGAGAATGAACATGGGCAAAAAATTGACAGTTGCTAGGATGTGAGGTTTGTTTTTTTCTCTCTTTCTGGTTAGGTTAGTTGTGCTCTCTTGGCAAAGGGCAGCACAGAATGGAGAAGAAGGATGCAGAAAATGCCAGAAAATGTTTTATATATAACATTTGCAAGGTAAGAACCAAGTTGTGTGAATGCCTATGTGAAAAGAAGCTGAAAAATAGAAATCTAGGTATATATGTATATTTATATTTATTTAGACACATAAATATACTCTCTCTATATATAGCTAAGGAGTTATACATGTACTATTTAATTTAATCTTCATCAAAAACCCTAAGATGCAGGTACTATTATAATTTTCACATTGTAGATGAGTTAACTCATGCACAGAGAGCTTAAATAACTTTCCCCAAACCATGTATGCTCAGAGCCAGAATTTTAATCTGAGGAGGCTAATCCTAGACCCTGTGTTCTTTACCACAAAGGTTAAGTCTGATTTAGTTCTGTGGATGGTGAGGCGTGAGAGGTTAGGGAATTTCTTTGAGGATTCAGCACCACTTGAGGTAAGTGTGGGTGGCTACCATCTTCTTCAGATGAGAGTAGATCCAGTTGGTCAGTCCCCTCTAGAAAAACCTGTGGAAGAACCAGAGACAGTCACGGAAACCCAGATCTAAAACAAATTGTGGTTCTGCTTAGAGTCTCTCAATTGGAGTATTATGTGGACACCATAAAATTGTCAGATGGCACTGGTCAGTATGAAGCATCTACTTTTTTAATTGGTCTGATTTCTGATCCAGTTTTGCAAATAACTGCTGGCAGTATTCCTTACCATTCTGCTGTTCTCTTCAGAAGAACATAAAGTAGTAAAATTAATAAACCCCTTTATTTTAACACTTGCTTCAGCGTATAATTTTCCCCACACCTGGCCAATTATCTATAAGATGTGCCTAATATCAAGATCCTTTCTTCCACATTGTAAAAATCTTTTGTTTTTGTCTTCTTCCAAACATGTATCTCTTTTATCTATGAAAAATTAAGTCAGTATGGCAGAACAATAATATTTCCAGTCAGTGAAATGCAGAAGTAGAATTTACTAGCCAAACGCTGTATCTGAGTCATTACACCACAAATGAATTATGTGCATGCATGAGCAATGCAGAAACTTATTCATTCAGTTTGCTCTGACATCATAAGACATTTTAAGGAAATGTTAGAGACTTTTAGCTCATTTCTATTCATTGAAAAATTTTAGCCACCTGTGCCTCTATGCTTTCTTCCAGTCTATGGACTTTTTTGTAGAAAAAAGAATTCTAAAAGTAGACATGCCATTCTTTTTAAAATCAAATGCCTTCTTCAAAGAAGTTGCCGTAATAGAAATAGTAAGTAGTACAGATGGTATAGCTGTAAATTAAAGTTTATTCTGACTTAGACACCACATGCAATCATCTATTATTTAATAATAGAAAAATCGGGACTGGGACTGGTTATATAAACATGAATTTTTTCTTTTTTTGAGACAGAGTCTAGTTTTGTCACCCAGTTTGGAGTGCAGTGGTATGCTCTCTGCTCACTGCAACCTCCACCTCCCGGGTTCAAGCGATTCTCCTGCGTCAGCCTCCTGAGTAGCTGGGATTACAGGCATGCACCATGACGCCCAGCTAATTTTTGTATTTTTAGTAGAGATGGGGTTTTACCATGTGGTCAGGCTGGTCTCAAACTCCTGACCTAGTGATCTACCCACCTTGGGCTCCCAAAGTGCTAGGATTACAGGCGTGAGCTACTGTGCCCAGCTGATGTGAATCTTTTTAGTTGATCCTTTTCATCTCAATCTATCTGTATTTCTAAATCTTGCAGACCCTGTATACACTGTTTTTGTCTTCCTGCTTTTAATATCATGTGAATTTCCTATAAAAATTGCAGAATTGCTTTAATTCAGCTTAACACAAATATTTCTTTCTTTCTGCATCCTATGCTGATGATGTCTGTAACTGGAGAGAAGAGGCATATATTTGTTGGAATTGAAACATTTTCCATGTCCATGTGGTGCTGGTACTGACTTCCATCATCGCACCTCTAACGCTTTGTTGTCCATATTTGATTCTGTCTTTGTTTTCTTTCTCAGGCAATAAGTACCTGAAGGACAGAGTTCATCTTTTTTGTTTTTTCCAGTGTATTTCTGGTTTTTCATACAATGTATATTGAGAAGATTAATGTCCCATCCCATTCCTTACCGAGTTATTTATACATTGAGTAAAAAACTAATGTCTCTAAGAAAAATATAAATGGCCGGGCGCGGTGGCTCAAGCCTGTAATCCCAGCACTTTGGGAGGCCGAGGCGGGTGGATCACGAGGTCAAGAGGTCGAGACCATCCTGGTTAACATGGTGAAACCCTGTCTCTACTAAAACTACAAAAAATTAGCTGGGCATGGTGGCGCGTGCCTGTAATCCCAGCTGCTCAGGAGGCTGAGGTAGGAGAATTGCCTGAATCCAGGAGGCGGAGGTTGCGGTGAGCCGAGATCGCGCCATTGCACTCCAGCCTGGGTAACAAGAGTGAAACTCCATCTCAAAAAAAAAAAAAAGAAAAAAGAAAAATATAAATGTAAGCAACTCATAAATAGGTAAGTTGACATTTTTGGGCATCCATAGTATAATACTGATAGTTACAGGAAGTATAAAGAAAACACTGGACCTGGTCCCTTTCTTTAAGGTACTTCTAGACTAATAAAAAGAGAGGGCACAAAAGCACGCGTACACAATGTACGAGTATCTTTTTACCAAAATGAGTACAGTCATCCTGTATACAAACACAAGCCGTACAAATGCAGTTTATTTCATGAGTAAGTAGGCAATATTTGTATCATGTGTTATTTCTGAGATATTTTGAATCCCAGCTAGATTTTCTACTGCTAGGTAGCAAACTTCTAGCCATTTTCCCCCAACATCCAGCTCTTATATGTATAGTGGATGAAACATGTCTTCCGTGTTAACCTATAACATAATTCAGAAGGTGTATCCACTACAAAATATAATACACATTTTCAGTGCCAAATAAAAATAACATATGGAATATCAAATTCTCTCTACCCTACTTACCAAGATAGCTTGGTTAATTGCAATCCGACCTGAATTCAAAGCTTTTCCTTCGTTACAATTACTCCCGAGAGCTTTTTAATTATTCTGCTGTTTTGTCTGTGTTTCTTTTTCAACTCTTTCTTCAATACATACACACACACACACACACACACACACACACACACTTACTTTCCCACTCCACTCTCTCACCTAACTTTACTGTGCCTTAACCTTTCTTTTCAGCCTTTTGAAGTATCAGATAATATGACAAGCTAATCCTTCTGTATGTGTTCACAGCACAGAGATGAAGGTTCTATGTAAAGGCATATATCAATTTCAACACTTAGGCATCCAGAAACAATGTTTTCATTGGATGATCCACAAGGATGCTATTCAGAGATAATTTTTCAGGTAGCAATCTGGGGGAGGATGTCACTATAGAATATTATTTTGTTAACATATAGGGTTGAATATCTGGATTCAGGGGACATGATTGATTTGATACTGGAAGACTAACAGGCTGGAATAATACTGCACAGCTTTATAAATAGGAACATCCATTTATTTGATGGATGAGAGCTGTGCTCACTGCAGGCACTGTTCACATGCATTGTGACCGAGACCTCTTGTCTTGACCGTATCCTGACAGGGAATCTGAATAGTCATTTCGACAGGTGGTTTTTGCTGACAAAGAGCACATTCTCAATTATCCATGAGATGTCCATCATCAGCTTTTCTTTTATGGTCAGGAATATCTAGTGAGGTCCAAATTCAGAACTCAAGGTTTCCCATGTCATAGAGCCTTAGGCTTGGAACTCACCTCACAGATCGTGCAATAAAACCATCGTCCACGTGGGGCCACCTCTTCAGCCTTTCTCCTTCAACACTAATAATCTGCCAACCAGAGACCAGAATATAGCAGCAAGGAATATTTCATCTCATTTTAAGTAGAGCCTAATAAGCTTCTTTGATCAAGATAAGTATTAACATGTCGTCTTTCACAAGACGATTTGTATGTGTACTAATATGTCATGTAGAAGTTATGGTTACATTATTTGATTTGTTCATCCAGTTTACAGATACCTATTATATGTGTTTCTGTTGTTTCATGTAGTTTTCTGAATATAACACGGTTTTCATTATTACATTTAAAATCTAAAATTATTGGTTAGAATAAATGTATTGGTTTGGTACCTATGTAAATTTTAATCACCATATACATATTCATTTCAAGGTACGTAAACACATGCTCCTATTAAATATTTTAAGATTTTTGCTTAGGACGAAAGAAAAGGGGGAGAAACATCTCTAACTGGCTGGTATCATAGCAGGCACTGTGTGTAGCTTAATTTATTTAATCTTTCCATAAATTTGGAAGAAAGATCCTGTTTTGAGGATATCCACAGGGAAACTGAGTCTTGCAAAGGTTGAGTAGTGTGCTTAGTCACACGGCTCGTAAAGGAGCCAGTCAGGATTTGAAGCCAGATCCTTCCAACTCTGTGCTCTCTCTACTCCCTGATGCTCCCTCTTTTAATACTTGATGGTATTCGGCATCTCCATTGTGCACAGGTTTTCTGAGAACCTCTATTCAACAATTCTTTCAATGAGATAAAGGATGGCTGCCCTCTCTACCCGTGTTCCGAAACAAACGCAAGCAAGAAAGAACCCACTGTGCATCTTGTCTGTCCATGACACTTGCGATCCCATTTCTTTCTTTCCCTTTATGGTAGAGCAGCTTAGAGGAGTTGATGTCTTCTTCTTCACCTCTTATTGTTCCGCCCGGGTCCCTGCAGCTCACTTCTGCACCCATGACTCTGCTTTTCCGGTCACTCTATTCCTCTTAGTTCTCAGAACCTAAAGGAATGCTTTTTGTTCTTAAATAGTTGACGTTTGAAAATTAACAGTGTTAGGCCGGGCGCAGTGGCTCATGCCTGCAATCCCAGCACTTTGGGAGGCGGAGCCGGGCGGATCGCGAGGTCAGGAGTTCAAGACCAGACTGATCAACATGGTGAAATCCCATCTCTACTAAAAATACAAAAATTAACTGGGCGTGATGGCACATGCCTATAGTCCCAGCTAGTCAGGAGGCTGAGGCAGGAGAATCACTTGAATCTGGGAGGCAGAGGTTGCAGTGAGATGAGATCATGCCACACTGCACTCCAGCCTGGGCGACAGAGCGAGACTCTGTCTCAAACAAAACAAAACAAAAAAACAACAAAAAACAAAGCAGTGTTAAGTATTCCTTCCTTCCTGAAACCCGGTCCTTCCTCATTCCTGTGAGCTGCTGTTTCTCTGGTCCTTTTTGCCCAACACCTGTCTCCCCCAACTCACCTCCAGGCTTTTTCACTGCCTCTTCTTGTTTCATCTCCTTGCACGTCAGAGATTTCTCAGACTTTTCTGCCCTTTCATTTCCCCACTTCTCTTTTTCTCATTCTATTCAAGCGATTTTCTCTGTTAAGTCTTGCCCTCGCCACAGTCTCAACTCCCTAAATATATCTGCGGTTCCAGACTTCATTTGAATGTACACTCAGTGTGTGTCTCAAGACACTGCATCCCAGCCCGCTAGCTCCCTTCCCTCTCTTCACATGGTTCTTGTTTTTTGGAACGTCTGGGTGTTGACTCATTTAGAATTAGATCACATGTTATGTAACAACCTAAGTTAGTCCTAACCACCTAAAGGTGTCTGCACATCATAATCCCCTTGGTATCTTTAAAATAATAAAGATGCATTAGCACCACACCAGACACAGCTGAGTCAGCATTTTTAGAGGATTGGGACTGGAAATATGTATTGCGTTTTTTAAAAACCCACTTCTCAGCTAGTTCTAATGCAGCCAATGGAATCACTGGTTCAGAATTTACCTAGGTAAAATCCCAATTAAGATAGTCGGATATGGCAAAACCAAAAGAACCATGTTAATTTATGTCTACATTTTTTAGTGACCCAATTTTTAGAAATGTAGGCAAATTTGTAGTTTATAATTTTGGAAAGTAAAAGTTCAGAGAAAAGAAAAATGTAAGTGCTTTTATTTTATCCTAAACGCAATGTCTTTTTTTTTTTCTTATGTGATTTATACACAGTTTGCTTATTCTACTGGAATGGTTCATGATTCAGTTTTGCTAATGAGTGCTAATAGGAAGAGCATCTGGTATACTGGAATAGACTTAGTTATAGCAATCATGAAATTAAAATCAAATGACAAATATTATCAAGTGCCTACTGTACTTGATTTGTACCAGGCATAGCGTACAAATCACACACACAAATTTTTAAGAGGAAATGAGCTATTTAAAAAGTGAGACTATGGGAAACAATGGTTTGTAAGTAGTAGCACAATACCCGAGTGATGGTCACAATCCCTCTGTCTCCATCAGGAGCAAACGGAAGTAAGACTGTAGTATTCAAGCTAATGCCATTGATTTTGGTGTCATTAATTGTATTTCTTTATTATTCATCAAAATGGACTTTAAAGACCCTCTAGCAATGCATACATTTATGCAAGGTGTTTATTAGTTTTCAGTACTGAGTGCAACGGTTGATTTTATTATGTCAACTTGACTAGGCTAAGGGATACCCATATAACTAGGAAAATATTATTTCTGGATATATCTGTGAGGGAGTCTCCTTAAGAAGTTAGCATTTGAATCGGTAGATTAAGTAAACATCCTTCACACCAGTGTCAACTGACATTTTTCAATCCTTTGAGGGCTGAATTAGAACAAAAATGCAGAAGAAGGGCAATTCGTCTCTGCTTGAACTGGGACATCAGCACTCGTCACTCGTGGACCTTTGGACTCTTACTGGGACTTACACCGTTGCCCCTACGGGGAACTACACGGGTAACTTTCCTGGTCTCCAGCTCACATGTGCAGGCTCTCAGCTTCCATCACTGCATGAACCAATCTGTCATAATAAACCTCTTTCTATATAGACACCTTTGGGGTTCTGTTTCTCTGGAGAGCCCTGATTAATATGCTTCAGAAAGTAAATTTACTAAGTTACAAGGCAGCTAAGATAATATAGAGGTGGAATAGTAAAGAATTGAAGGTCAGAATGTTGATCTATAACGATTAACCCAGGAGCAAAAAAAAAATTTTTTATATGTCAACTAGTGCTACTTGATTGAGTTTGTAGTAGTCTGCTTTCGTTCTCCAGGATCTGTATTTTAAAAATTATTATTATACTTTAAGTTCTGGGGTACGTGTGCAGAACATGTAGGTCTGTTACATAGATATATACGTGCCATGATGGTTTGCTGCATTCATCCCCTCGTCATCTACATTAGATATTTTCCCTAATGCTGTCCCTCCCCTATCCTCCCACCCTCTGCTGTCCCTCCGCTAGATCCCCACCTTCCAACAGTCCCCAGTGTGTGATGTTCCCCTCCCTGTGTCTATGTGTTCTCTCTGTTCAACTCCCACTTATGAGTGAAAACATGCAGTGTTTGCTTTTCTGTTCTTATGTCAGTTTGCTGAGAATGATAGTTTCCAGCTTTATCCGTGTCCTTGCAAAGGACATGAGCTCATCCTTTTTTATGGCTGCATAATATTCCATGGTGTATATATGCCACATTTTCTTTATCTAGTCTATCACTTATGGGCATTTGGGTTGCTTCCAAGTCTTTCCTATTGTGAACAGTGCCACAATGAACATACGTGTGCATGTGTCTTTATAATAATAGAATGATTTATAATCCTTTGGGTTTATACCCAGTAATGGGATTGCTGGGTCAAATGGTATTTCTATTTCTAGATCCTTGAGGAATTGCCACACTGCCTTCCACAATGGTTGAACTAATTTGCACTCCCACCAACAGTGTAAAAGTGTTCCTATTTCCAGGAGCAAAATTTAAATTACTCCTTTGTTAAGAGATGAGGTATGGGGAGGGGTAGAGGAATAAGAGGAATAAATGAGTTGATTTTAGTATAAGTCATGGTGTGTGGGGGAAACAGAGGGTGTGTCTTTAAAGTGTCTTTGAAAGGAGTGATGAAAGAAAATGATATTTGGAATTCACAATGGCATTCTGTACTGATGTTCTAGAATCTAGAAAGATATGGTACTCTTTGAAATAGATGGGATAGAGGAAGGAATTGGAAAGGGGTGAAACTCTGATACTTTAAGTGTCTGAAAGCAAATTAACTTTCTTCCTCTTCAGTACCAATCAACAGTTTTGACATTTTAATTGAGAACAATTTAGTAGTTTCATAGCCCTTCCTACATTTTTAAAGAGTAAACTGCACGATTAGGTTTTCCATATGGCAGCCCAAACTCCAGAAAATTCTTAGGTAATAACAAATAAATTTAAAGGAAAATTAAGCCTATAAACATAACAAAAATATTTATTTTGGGGTATTTTTTAATGATTGCATATTTCTTATAGCCCTCCTAAGTGACTTGGTAATAGCACATTCTCCTTTATTGATTATGTAGCTTTCAAAACACTTCAGGGGGATTTATTAACAAAAAAGAATTCATCATGTTATCACAAATGTTATTCATTCCCCAAGTTCTGTTTTTTTTTTTTTTCTTTTGTTTGGCTTATTATGATTTTAGTAATGAAAAAAGAAAAGGTTTTAGAATCTTATCTGTTTACTCTGTATGCATATTTATGTTGAAAGATGTGAGTTTATTTTTTAAAACCCTTGAGGTTTTATGAGTCTCATTTTGTAAAGAGACTTATTATTATTTGTGTAAACACTTGCCTCTGAAATTTGTTTTTCTGTTTGTTTGTTTTTGTTTTTTGAGACAGAGTCTCACTCTGTTGCCCTGGCTGGAGTGCAGTGACGTGATCTCTGCTCGCTGCAACCTCTCCCTCATGAGTTCAAGTGATTCTCGTGACTCAGCTTCCCAAGTAGCTGGGATTGCAGGGGTATGTATGCTATGACCCCTGGCTAATTTTTGTATTTTTAGTAGAGACAGGGTTTCACCATGTTTGCCAGACTGATCTGGAACCCCCGACCTCAAGTGATCTGCGCACCTTGGTCTCCCAAAGTGCTGGGGTTATAGGCATGAACCACCACACCTGGTCTTACCACTGAAATTTGGATTTGCAAGTAGACTTTGTTTCATTCTGGTTGTACTTTATAAAAAATGGGTCAGCTTTGAGAGAAAGAATTTATTCATGACACGATCATTCATGAAAGGAAGCTTATTCAGACACCATCATTCATAAAAGGAAGCTGGAAACTTAGAATAAAATTTGGAAAAAAATGTGGGTTTTGGTGTGGTGGCTGGCATCTGTAATCCCAGAACTTTTGGAGGCAGAGGCAGCAGGATTGCTTAAGGTTCAGGACCAGACTGGGCCACATGGTGAGACCTTTTCTCTTTAAAAAAATTCAGTTAATTTTTAGGGCAGTTAAACTACTCTGTATGATACTAAACAGTGGATACACATTATCATACATTTGTGCAAACCCATAGAATGTACAACACCAAGAATGAACCCTAATGTATGCTATGGACTCTGGGTGATAATAATGTGTCAATGTAGGTTCATCCATTATAGCAAATGTTCCACTCTGGTGCGGATGTTTACGATAACGGGGGCTATGCCGGTGTGGGGGTGGGCGGTAAATGGAAAAATCTCTGTACTTTCTCTGCTCTATTTTGCTGTGAGCCTAAAACTCTTCTTGAAAAATAAAGTCTACTAAAATGTATATTTATATGTATATATGTAATCATCCATATATGAGACGTCAATCACAACCTGCAGAAGTATGGCCTGCGGACCCTGGCTCAAGGACGGATGAATGAATGCACTCTCATACCACTACAGTGATTCAAGTGGGCTAGGGATGGCCGCTGGCCGCTTTCGAGGGCCAAATGCAAGCAATCAACCAAGACTCCCTGTTCATCCACACTTTGATTCCCTAAATGTTACAACAGAGGTTCTAAGGACCTCTATTGTAACACACTTGCGGATAATTAACATGGTTAAGAGAACGGGTTTCCGACTGATAAAAGCTTTAGGCTCCTGGGCCCAGAGTAAATGCTATTAACAGGTAATTCCCCTTTCATCTTCCAGGGAGAGGACCACCCAGCACAAAATTTACATGAGTAAACAGTCACAGTGGAGACAAAGGGATGTTGGGTAGCAGACTTAAACTTGATTGTCTATTTCTTTCCTATGCTGTAAATGAGGTGGCTGCCTTCAGCATGCCTCAGTAAAACCTTTTGGCCTTGCAAAAGATTTGAGATTACAGTCTATAACTTTTCCTAATAGTTAATATCTTGCCAGCCACTCGGAGTGAATAGCGACACATCTATATAAATCTTATCCCCCAAAACTATGTTAATTTACAAAAATGCATGTGATACAAAAGAATATAATAAATTATTTGTGCAGTCTGGGCCAGAGGAATATCTGTGCAAGAATATAAAACATAATCATGTTCTAAAAGCGTTGCTGAGGGGAAGATATAAATTTGGTTCTGCATTTTCTAAGTTTTCAGAGAAAAGAGGAAACAACATCCAGTTATAGTAATTATGGTGTCTACAAGATCAAGGCAGATTAGTTCTCTAGGCAAAGCACAACATTCTGAACCCCGAGACCTAAGGGAGCGTTCTTTCTTGAGTTTTTGTGACTACTCTGATTTGGCCAGGTGCAGTGGATCCAGTCTGTAATCCCAGCACTTTGGGAGGCTGAGGCAGCAGGATCGCTTGAGGACAGGAGTTCGAGACCAGCCTGGGCAACATGGTGAGATTCTACTTCTACAAAATTAAAAAATTAGCCAGGCATGATCACCTGCCCTCTTAGTCCCAGGATTGGGGGATGAGGCAGAAGGATCATTTGAGCCCAGGTGGCTGCAGTGATCTATATAATGGTGTCACTGCACTCCAGTCTGGGCAACAAAGTGAGACCTTGTTTAAAAAAAAAAAATTTTTTTTTAAAGACTCTGAGTGATCTGAGGAGGATGCAGTCACCATTGTATCCCTGTATTAAGTACAACAGCAGGTTCTGTTTTGCTGTTTATTAGTATCCTTCAATTTAGGTTCAACAAAGCTGAGGCAAAGTTTAGTAAATGCAATTCAATGAGTTACCAAGATAAGATAATCCAAGTATTCAGCTTTCAAACAGAATAATATGATTCAAGGGACAAAAGCACCTTGAATTGCCTTTTCCATGTGTTGAATTGTTCTATTAAGGAATGAAATAAGAAGAATAACTTGAGAAATAACCTATATGCTGTACAAAATTATTATAGCTTTGTTTTCATCCTTCCATCACTGGAATAATGTATACTTCCCTGAAAGAAAGCAAAAGCCATCGAGAAGATAACGGATCAGGATGCTCTCCATAATACAGAGCTAACCACAGGCATCAAACTCCAAAGACCCAATCTTTTACTTTTTTTCTATGTGTTGTTAACACTTGATCATCAATTTGGCTGTTAATAACATACTTTTCAAAGAGGTGACTGGTAGGTATATTCAGTTTCTGCTTAGCCTCGGCAACAGGGAAAAGGCAGGGGAACGGAAGAGGCTGGGAGTCCTATATCCCTCGTTACAGGCGGTGGACGTGTTGCTGAATTGATTAGTAATCAGATTGTCTCTCCGTTCTTCCCTCTCCACTGCCTGTACTCACCACGAAAATACAGTGTAAATGAGCTACCTAGTGACACACAAATAATTTCCTTTTCCGTTTCTTCAACTGGAGTGCAATGGTTATAGGACACGAGTCACGAGACAGGCCAACTTTAACTGAGCAGCTACGCCATGCCATGCGCAAGAAAAAAACACATGAGGTCAGCACATCACTTTGTGGTTTTTAAGACACTGAAATAAACAGGGCAGGTGATACTCCTATTTTCCAGATAAGAAAATTGAAGATCAGGAAGATTAAGTCACGTATCTGCTGTCACGCAGCTTGTGAGTCAGAACAGGCTGGACAATGAGCAGTGACATCCTAATTCCAAGCCTGGTGATGTTCCCACTACATCACGTATATCAGGCTGCCATTCAGCTAATACTTACAGGTGCTTACACTATGCCAGGCACTGTTCTAGACATTGGGGACATAGCACATGATCTAACCAGAGTTCCTACTCTCAGACAGCTTGTCTTCTAGGGAGGAGTAGCAGCTAATAAGAAAAATAAGCAAATGATAGCATGGACTGGTGCTAAGTACTATAAAGGACAAGTAAGAAGGATGGAGAGCTTAGGGGTGCACATGGAGAGGCAGGAGTAGACGGTGCCATTCCAGATAGGGATGGCCAGATAAGGCTTCTCTCTTTTCTCAGTATTATTCTTTAAGTTCTGGAGTACATGTGCAGAACATGCAGGTTTGTTACATAGGTATTCCTGTGCCATGGTGGTTTGCGGCACCCATCGACCCATCATCTACGTTACGTATTTCCCCTAATGCTTTCCCTCCCCTCACCCCCTGACATAAGGTGACATTTGAGCAGAGATCTGAGGAAGTGGAGAAAATGTTCTTGTTTCATACCATGCTGGCCAAAGTATGACTGTCTTTTCTGATACTTGGCTTATGTTGAAAGTATGTACTTTGTCCTATTTATTTTAGACTTTTTTTTGTTTCATGTAAAAAATATCATTGGTGATTATTATCACATTGGTAATTATTATGAACTGTTTCCAGCTTGGTGGGAGTAAAACCTGGTAGACTAGAATAAATCTAATTATGTCATCCTAAAATATAATAAGAGATGGCACAAAATATTGAGGCCACATGCAGACAGGTGGGTGGGCTTGGCCTCAAAATTGGGCTGAATTAAATAGCAGATGGGGCTTCAGGATATTACAGAATAAAGACAGCCAGGCTTTTGTGGCCAACATTGAATCCTCTGTTAGATTTAATGCAGTAACTCAATTTCATCAAATTTCTAAAAGTATAAAATTTCCCCGCTTCCAAAAAGTTTATAATGTAGTTCTGCTAAAAACAAACAAAAGAACAAAGCAAAACACTCAACGATAATAAATAAATTAAATGACACGTGGCGTATAGCCGAGGTTCAGCCCAGCCTAATCTTCACTGGGAATTAGGGGACTCTTGGCCCCTCTGTTCAAGCACTCAGGGTCTAGTTAATATTTCTTCCTTATTTTGCTCCAGAATCCAAGTATATCTCTTATTCTGTAATCTTGAATTTCTCTGTTACACAGAGCTACCCTGTGATGACATGCACCTCCTTTGTTCTCAAAATATTTTACCCTGTCCTTCACCCTCCTAGATCAGTACTTCTTAACCCTGGCAATGAGGAGCCCTCACCTGCAGAGATTAAAACAGTAACAACGAAAGTGACGCCTACACCTCATCCCTGAGACTGAAATAGAACTCTAATCCCTGGCCCTCATTAGTTTTTTTCCTGCTGCTATAAAAAATCAATGCAATCTTAATGGCTTAAAACAACACAAACTTATTATCCTAGAATTCTCTAGGCCAGAAGTCTGAAATGAGCCTCCCGGAGCTAAACTCAAGATGTCTGCAGGGCTGTGCTCCTGCTGGAGGTTCCAGGGAGAATCTGTGTTCTTGCTTTTCCAGCTCCAGAGGTAGCCCGCATTCCTGTGTGGTTCCTTCTAGCTTCAAAGCACCTCACACCAACCCCTGCTTCTGTCACCAAAGCTCTATTTATTGACTTTAACTCTCTCTCCTCCTTCTTTTTTTTTTTTTTTTTTGAGACGGAGTTTCACTCATGTTACCCAGGCTGGATCCTCCTTCTTATATTTTTGGCATTACCTTGAGCTCACCTGGCTAATCCAGAATAATCTCCCACCTCAGAACCCTTAATGTAATCACACCTGCAAAGTCCTCTTTTCCATGTAAGGTAACACAGGCACAGATTCTGGGGATTAAATTGTGCACATATTTGGGAGAAATTATTCTGCACGTTCCCCTCCTCCACCGCCACAGGAAGTGTGATTTTATGAAATTTCCCCTCATGATTCCAGTGTTCAGCTATCTGAGAATCATTGCCTTAGTTGATAGGTAGAATCTATACAGTTTTTATGTTTTTCTTATGTATTATGCAAGAGGACATAATACTAACAACAACATGAAGAATGGTGATAATGGCAAGCACTTAACTAGTGTTTCCTATGGGTAGAGCACCAAGCATTTTTTATGTATTAACTCATTTAATCCTTACGACAACTCTGTGTGCTAAGTACCACTCAAATTCCAAGATGAATGAAATGTCCCATGACTTTTCTTGCCGGGCCCCATCCAGCCCAGTTTAGGACATCACCGAGGAACTCTTTAGCAGCTTTAATCCTTCTCTCATAGCTGATTATTTAGAAATAAAACACACAATTTTTTTTTTTTTTTTTTTTGAGACAGAGTCTTGCTCTGTCACAAGGCGCCAGGCTGGAGTGCAGTGGCGTGATCTCAGCTCACTGCAACCTCTGTCTTCCGGGTTCAAGCAATTCTCCTGCCTCAGCCTCCCGAGCAGCTGGGACAACAGGCGTACGCCACCATGCCCAGCTAATTTTTGTATTTTTAGTAGAGGTGGGGTTTCACCATGTTAGCTAGGATGGTCTCGAGCTCTTGACCTCATGATCCACTGGCTTCAGCCTCCCAAAGTGCTGGGATTACAGGCACGGTGAGCCACCGTGCCTGGCCAAAACACACAATTTTAAAGAGAAACTAGTCTATTTTTTAAAGGTACAACATGGAGTAATTCTAAACATCAGGTTATGAGAGCAGTTTTGTTCTGTTTTTAATGCCATAACATGTAACTATGAGGGTTTTTTAAATATAAACTTCCATTGGGAACTATTGCATACCTACAGAGAATTGAACAAGTCACAGATGTAAAGCTTAATTTATCATCACCAAGGGAACATCACTGTAACCATAAGCAAGTCAAGAAATAGAATGTTCCCAGAAGCCAGGAGGTCTCTTCCGTGCCCCTTATCAGTCTGTTTCCATCAGAGGAAACTGAGGGCTGCTTATGAGGATTTCACTTTGCACAATTGTGGTAGCATGGTGAACAGTTTACATTCAGCTGTTGCTTCTGGGTTTTACGCTGGGTCTGAAATTAGCAAGGCAGGCAATCTGGTCTACGAGTTGGAAAAGCTAAAGAAGGAGGTCTGGGGTAGATGTAAGAGCAGAGGTTGCCTCATCCCCAGGTGACTCAGCAGATCAGGGACAACATCCACTAAACGCATCAGCACTTTATGCCTACCTTTTGTGCACAAAAACATATGGCGGCTGCTTCACTTCTGCCTTCCATATTATACCCAGGTTCAGGTAGCCTATGCTAATTCAGAATTACATGGAAGAAAATTCTGGATAAAGTAGTTACAGCTAAGCTAACACAGTACAAATCTACCATACCCCCACCCCCCCAATAACTACACTTTCCTTCTGATGAAAAGATAACCACTATCCCAATTCTTTTTTTTTTTTTTTTGAGATGGAGTTTCACTCTTGTCACCCAAGCTGGAGTGCAATGGTGCGATCTCGGCTCACTGCAACCTCAGCCTGCCAGGCTAAAGCAAGTCTCCTGCCTCAGCCTCCTGAGTAATTGGGATTACAGGCACTGCCACCATGCCCAGATAATTTTTGTGTTTTTAGTAGACGTGGGGTTTCACCACATTGGCTAGGCTGATCTCAAACTTCTGACCTCAGATGATCCACCTGCCTCAGCTTCCCAAAGTGCTGGGATTACAAGCTTACGCCACCACCCCATATCCCAATTGTTACGGAAACTGCTTCCTTGTGGTTTGTTTCTTTACTTTCCCTCCCTCCCTCCCTTCCTTTCTTCCTTCCTTGCTCCTATGTTTTACATTTAGACTTATAATCCATTTTGAGCTAATTTTGGGGAAGGATTTAAGGTTGCATCTGAATTCATTTTTGCACATGGATGTCCAGTTGTTACAGCAACATGTGTGGAAGTCTATCTTTCATTGTGTTATCTTTGCTCCTTTGTCAAAGATCAGTTGACTTTATTTTTGTGGGTCTGTATTTCTTGGCTCTCTATTCTGTCCCATTGTTCTATTTCTGAAGTCTTTTGCCAGTACCACACTGTTTTGAATAGGATAGCTTTATACTAAATCTCAATATCAGTTCTCCAACTTCATTCTTCTTCTTCAACATTGTTTGCTATTCTGGTTCTTTTGCTTCGTCATATTAACTTTAGAATCAGTTTCTCAATATCCCCAAAGTAATTTTCTGGGGTTTTGGCTGGGATTGCATTGAATTTTTAGACCAAGTTGGGAAAAATTGACCTTTTGATGATATTGAATCTTCTTACCCATGAACATGGAATATTTCTCCATTTATTTAGTTACTTGATTTTTTTCATCAGAGTTTTGGGATTTTTCTCATATAGATGTTATACATATTTTATTAGATTTTTGCTTAAGTGTTGTGTTTTTAATTTCAATTCCACTTGTTCATAGCTGGTATATGGGGAAGCAATTGACTTTTTTTTTTTTAAAACTTGTTTCTCTGAATGTATTTTTTTTCCCATTTATTTATTTTATTGCATTTTAGGTTTTGGGGTACATGTGAAGAACATGCAAGATTGTTGCATAGGTACACCCGTGGCAGCGTGATTTGCTGCCTTCCTCCCCATCACCTACATCTGGCATCACTCCCCTTGCTATCTCTCCCCAGCTCCCCACCCTCCACCGTCCCTCCCCTATTTCCCCCCAACTGACCCCAGTGTGTAGTGCTCCCCTCCCTGTATCCACGTGTTCTCATTGTTCAACACCCACCTATGAGTGAGAACATGCAGTGTTTGATCTTCTGCTCTTCTGTCAGTGTGCTGAGAATGATGGTTTTGCATATTAATTTTACATCCTACAAACTTGGGTATAATTGATTATTAGTCCCAGAAGTTTTTTTGTTTTGTTTTGTTTTGTGTTTTTTTGGTTGCTTCTTTTATTCTTTTATCTAATATGGTTCTGATTACCATTATGTTGATTAGTATTAGGAAAGTTGAGCGCTTTTTAATACATGTGTTGGCTATCTGCAGAGCCTCTTCTCTGAAATGTCAGTTCATGTTTTTTGCCGATCTTACTGGATTGCCTTGATTTTTCTTACCGATTTTTTGGAGTTCTTTATATAGTTTAGATATAAGGTGTTTCTTAGTTACAGGCAATGAAAATCTCTGCCATTCTATAGCTTGCCTTTTTTCTTTCTTAATAGTCTCTCTTTGGCAAACAGGAATTTTAAACTGTAATATAATTCAATTTACCTATCTTTTTTTTTTGCACACAATGCTTCAAGAGATCTTGAGCTTCTGTTTCTATCTTCTTGAAACCATTAGATCGTTACGTGAAGAACTAGGGTCTCAGCTCTTTGTGTTTTTGTTTTGTTTTGTGTTTGAAACAGAGTTTCACTCTCTCACTCAGGCTGGTGTGCAGTGGTGCAGTCTCAGCTCACTGCAGCCTTGATACCCCAGGTCCAAGTGACCCTCCCACCTCAGCATCTCCAGTAGCTGGAACTACAGGCATGTGCCACCACACCCAGCTAATTTGTGTATTTCCTGTAGAAAGAGAGTTTTGCTATGTTGCTGGTCTCAAACTTCTGAACTCAAGCAATCCTTTCACCTCAGCCTTTCCAAGTTCTGGGATTACAGGTGTGAGCCCTGTAATCTGGCCCCGTGGCTCTTTGGAGATGACAGATCACACAGAAAGAGAAGTCCAGCCAGTAGCCAGCATCAAACACAAGGAGGCCATCTTAGACTAGACACTCACCGCAGCCACTCACTGCAGTTGTGTAAGTAGTACCAGGTGAGACCAGAGGAAATGCCCAGGAGGGGCAGCCCAAATTGCTAACCCAGAGTTATGAGCAAATAAATGATTGCTGTTTCAAGCCACTCAATTTTTTTATTGTTTCGCAGCAATAGATGACTAGCATAGGAAGACCTCAGATCTTTACAATATGGAATCCTCAAAGCCATGAACATAAATATACCTTTGCATTTATATAGAGTTCAAGTTTTCTCTAAAATGTTATATTGATTTCTTCATTAGACTTTTTTCCTCCTCTTTTTTAATATGGAAAAAATAAAAACATTCAGAGAATTTGAAAGAATTCTATAATGAATACCTATATTCCTGCCACCTAGATTCTACAATTAATGTGGTTTTAGAGATGCTAAACCACATATCCACCTATTAGCCCATCCCTCTATCCATTCGTCCATCTTATTTTTTTGATTCATTTCAAAGTAAGTTGAAGACACTAGTAATCCTATTAGCATGCATATCAATGTGAATATTAGTTTCCAATTCTTAATTTTTTGAAAAAAATCACATACAATGAAATGCAGAAATAGCATTCGAAAAATTTTGAGATGCCCACATAGCTGTATAACCCAAACTTTATTAAGATGAAGAACATTATCATTCACCCCAGAAAGTTCTTTCATACCCCTTCTAAATCTGTCTGTGACATTTGCCCTCTCTCCCAGAGACCACCATTGTTTTAATTTTTTAAACTGAATATTAGTCTTCCTTGTTATAGAATTTTATAAACATGGAATCATACAACATGCATTCTTTCTGCAAAGTTCTTTTGACTTGACATATTCTTGAGACTGGCCTATGTTAATGCCTGCATTAGCATTTTGTTCCTTTTAATTGCTGAGGATTCCATTGTCCTCCTCTACCATAGTTCGTTTAGTTATTCATCTATTGTGGAAACTAGACTTTTTCCAATTTTGAGTTATTATTAATAAAACTGTTATGAAGACTCTTGTTTATTTTCTTACAGTGTATTTTAATATTAATATGGCTACGTTGATTTTCTTTAGGTTAGTTTTTGCATCATACATCTTTTTTCATTCTTTTATCTTCAAGAGTTTGGTGTCCTTGCATGTTAGATGTGTTTCCTATACAACATATAGTTGGATTTTGTTTTTTAATCCATTCTGACAACGTTTTTAATTTGAATACTTAATCTGTTAAAGGTTCCATTATTATTGATATATTTAAGGTTAAATCTACTATATTACTATGCTTTTTCTATTTCTTTGACCCATTTTTCTTCCTTTCTTTGCTTTCTTTTATATTTATCTGGAGTCATGTCTGGACTACATATAGATAATTTCTGATGTTAAGAATCTTAAGACATTTTCTTCCAGATAATATTTCTCTAAATGAAGATGACAAACATCTAGAGATCTGACTGGTGCATTTTTCTTTTTAATAATAATTCTCTTTGTACGACACACAGCATGACCTGAAAGTGCCTCCTACTGCACGTGTTCTGATAGTCATTCTGGCTCTGGAGTAAGGTCAACAATGGGAGGAGGTGGAAAGCTAAACATTGATAACCGTATTATTTCAGACCTACTAATGCGGTTGATTTCATTTGTTTCCTTATGTGTCAGTTTGCTGATAGTAAATAAGAAACACTGCCTAAACTTCTGGCTGCTTGCTGCTTGCTCGATATTCAGAGTTAAGTCACCAGAACTCCCTAAGGAATCTCCCCCATCAGTAGGATGACCTGACGCCACAGATGACTGATAGTGTCTGGTGGTTTCTCCTCTCATCCTGAAATAAACAGCAGGTGCCATCCAAACGTCGCCATTTTATGTGCAGCAGCCATTTCTGGTTTTTCCTTTTTACTTAGGTATAGCTGGGAAGAAGGAAGAAGCCAGGTTTATTTGTGGGACTAAATTTCTTTTCAGACTTCTTCTCCGTGATACCTGTGAAATAAAAAGCAAAAAAGCATGTCTGTTAGTAATTGGCATTATACTGACAAACACAATTTTCCAGAGTCAAGTTGTATTGCTAATTTATATGGTGATTTTAATATGCCTAGAAAAAATGAATAGCTATGTACTTAACAATTCTGTGGGACTTCAAGGTAAAAGTGTGTTAAAAGTGGGAGGTGGGGCTTCTGAAGGATGCGGTGGACAAGCAGAAGCAGAAGAACTACTTAGCTGGGCAATTATCCATTCTGGGATTCAGCTGCACTGTCTGGAAAGGGTTGGTTCAAACAAAACGAAACAAGACTTGTTGAATTAATAATTAATGTTATAAATTAATAACATCAGAGTCCAATGACTCATAGGAAAATCAAGTGATTATCAATCACACAAATGAGGAATAAACGTTTGGGTTTTGCTGTGTTTTGTTTTGTTTTGAGACATGGTGATGCTCTGTCACCCGGGCTGGAGTGCAGTGGCACCATCACAGCTCCCTGCAGCCTCAACCTCCTGGGCTCAATCAAGCAATCCTCCCATCTCAGCCTCCCGAGAAGCTGGGACCACAGGCGTGTGCCACCACATCCAGCTAATAAAAGTTTGTTTTGCATTGATTATTTCTGGAAGAAATAGACATACCAATTTAAACTAATTTGGTTTAAAAATTCATATCAATAATGTTCAACCAATATTCACGATATACATCAATTTGGTTTTATGGTCTATTATGGGGAAGAAGACAGAAAGAAGAGAAAGGGAAGACAAGATGTAGAGAGTTATAAGGGAAGGGGAAAGACTGAGCTCCTAGGGTCACGATTCAACCACCTACAGATCCTTTAAGCTTGGACATTAACAGGTCACATGACTCCTCTTTCTCCAACAGACAAAGTAGGAGGCTTAGCTCCCTGGATCAACCTGCCAAACCCCAGCTGAGGGAATTCCCAAGCTGCACAGATCTTTCCTTTATATTCTCTTTTTCTTTTTCCACTTGTTTCGAAAGCTCACTATTTCATTCAGCAGATGTTTCTGCAGGGTTTCTTATGTTCTAGACATTGGCACTACAGCAGGCAAAGTTTCTGCCTTCATGGATCTTACATTCTAGTGGTATAAAGGCAATAAAAATGACTTTTGAAGCGGAAAAATGATGCTATATGAAAAATACTTTTAGAAAAAATGAATTTTTATATGATATAATGTCATGTAATGGTCACAGCTATGAAAAAAAATTAACAGTGAGGAGAATGAAAAAGATGGGAAGAGTGGGGTTCTCTAGTGTTCATTAATTGTTAATTCTCATAAGCTTATTCTGACCAGAAGAGACCTAGCGGCTTGCCCATCTCTGAATTACACGGCATTGTATTTAAGTGTCCAGACTCTGAAGTTAAATGACTGGGTTTATGCCAGCTTTATGAACTTGCTTCTTTTGGAATCTTAGAGGAATTACTTATCCTCTGTGTTTCAGTTTTCTTAATTGTAACATGAGGACAAACATTGCAACTACCTCAAACTGTTGTTGCAAAGATGAAATGAAAGAGTGCGTAGCAAGTGCACAGTATCACACTGGGCAGCATTACCTTGAAAATAAAGGTTTGTTGTTATCATGAGAAATATTACTCAGTTACAGTTTATATATTCTTTTCATCTAAAATAAAATTGTGAGAATTTCTCTGTCATTAGATACTTTTTTTTTTTTGGACACAGAGTTTCATTCTGTCACCCAGGCTGGAGATGCTGTGGCATGATCTCAGGTCACTGCAATGTCCACTTTCCAGGCTCAAGTGATCCTCCCACCTCAGCCTCCCAAGTAGCTGGGATTATAGGTGTGCCCCACCGCACCCAACTCATTTTTGTATTTTTTTTTGTAGAGACAAGGTCTCACTGTGTTGCCCAGACTAGTCTTGAACTCTTGGGTTCAATCAATCCAACTGCCTCAGCCTCCCAAAGTGCTGGGACTACAGGCATGAGCCACTGCATCTGGCCTGTCATTTGGAAAATGACACTTTGGAAAAACTATGGAGTATGTTATCACATATACCATCTTTCATCTAGCCATTTTTGTATGATTGGACATGTTTCCACAACTTTGAAAATGGGTTACACTTTCCAAAGTTCACATTCTTCCCTTCTCTTCCCACATTTAAACTGAAAAGGAAATATAAACTCATATTCTGATTTATCTTTTGTTGTACCATGGTTGATATTTTGTAATGTGTTACTTAATTTTAAAGAGATGTACAAATGATTTAAAGCAGTTCATATTCAGAATTAGCATTTCTATATTTAAAAATAAGAAGTCAAAAGAGACTAAGATAACTGTTATTGAACCCTTTACTCAAAGGACTTTCTTCCAACTGTACTGTGTGTTCCTTGATCTATAAATGGATTCCTGGTGCTCAGAACAGTACAGAGGACATGATGAATATTTTAAGGTATTCCATAAATATTTGTTTCATTGAAATGAAATTTCTCCCCCCAAATTTCTGAGGTCATTTTGTGCCCGCCATTTTGGAAGTGCTTTTATGAAAATAGGCATTTGGTGTCTAATTACTGATTTTATTTCATCCACTATGTTTCCATTTAGGCTGTTTGGAGTTCTAAAATTGTAGACAGTCAACATAGTGGTACTTTATCCCAGTTTCCAGATTTTGTCATCTTTCTAAGTGCCCAATTTTCTAAAAAGATCTGAATTTTATATTGGAAACCAATTTCGACCTCCTGACCACACTTAACTATTTCCTTTAGTAAACCGGAAGAGAGTTTTATGTCATGATTTTTCAATTTAAGCAAATTCAGGCATCTATTTTCTATAGACAAATGAAGACATCTATTCCTTTTGTCTTTCTACTGAGATCAACGACCTATCAGAGTGATTAAGAGAAAATGAAGCATCTATCAGAACATCAGGTGTGTTAAAAATGTCTGTGTTTGGATAAATAATTTATCATTCTTTATGATATCTAATAAAATTAAGTATAGTAGAGTCAAATTCTGGTTATTGGAGTGTAGATTGGTCTTTATGTAGATTAACTGTGAATCATTTCTAATTCCATATTGTCTTCCTTCTAGTACCTAAGGCATATTTGGTCCTTTTCTTTCTGTCACTTAGTATTTACTTAAAGAATGTAAAGTATATTTAATATCAGATGAGAAAATTTAAACAAGAATGCAAATAGAAGGCATAAATATATGAATTATAAAACCTAATGCACCTATACACAGTCATGCAGAAAAAAAGTACAAATACTTTCTTCATTACCTTTTAGTTTTGAATATTGTTTTTATTCCCAGATCTCTAGACAAGATTTTGGATTACTTATACAACTGTGTTTCATCAGTTACATAAACAATTAAAAGTAAAGGATTTTTTTTTAACAGAAAACTCTTCTAATACCAAAAATTCTTACTCAAATAATTGTCAGAATTGATGATTAACAGAAATTATTCTTATTCTCATTAAGTGCACAAGCTAACAATATTATGGTGAAGTTTTCAGTATTAATTAAACAAAGTAGCATTAAATATTGTCACTGTTGTTATCAGCATTTGTTACCTATTACTGAACTAGGCACAATCAACAAGAGCCAGCTCCTTTTGGATTTTGATCTACTTCATAGAAAGGAGACTTACAAAAAGTTGCCATGTGCTATATCTTCCTCCTAATGTTGATCTATTTTAATGACTGGATAAATGGCCACAGTTAAGTTAGGCCCAGGAGGGCTTCTAGAACTAGTCGAAGGATGATGGGTTATATAGTGATACTTGGGTAGGCTATCTGGTTTAATTGAGTGAGCGTGAAATTTGGAGTCAGAGTAGATCTCAGCTCATCACTTAATTTGTATGTGATCTTTGGCAAGGCACTTGACCTTACTTTAGGCTCCATTTTTTTTCCCAACTCTAAGAGAGTCTAATATTTTCTTTGTACTTATTGTGAAAACCAAAAGAATCATTTATAAAAACGCTGCAAACTATAAAGCACTGCATGTTCATTTTTTATTTATTTTATTTATTTTTGAGATGGAGTTTTGTTCTTCTTAACCAGGCTGGAGTGCAATGGCACGATCTTGGCTCATTGCAACCTCTGCCTCCCAAGTTCAAGTGATTCTCCTGCCTCAGCCTCCTGAATAGCTGGGATTACAGGCATGCGCCACCATGCCTAGCTAATTTTTTGTATTTTTAGTAGAGACGGGGTTTCTCCATGTTGGTCAGGTTGATCTCGAACTCCCAACCTCAGGTGATCTGCCCACCTTGGCCTCCTAAAATGCTGGAATTCTAGGCATGAGCCATAACACCCAGCCAGTTATTTTTATTAATAATTAGAAAATTCTTGCAGCTGAGACAGAAACTGATTGATGTCATGGCTCTACTCTGTGGGTACAATTAAATTAAGACACAAGGACGGTTACACGGCCCTCCTCTACGTTGTACCAAGTAGTTTCTAGAACAACTCCGTGAATTTCGGTCATAAAGCTCTAGATAAGCTTCATTAGCTCAGGCTTATGGGTCTTATTTGATTTTTTTCTCTCTCTGTCCAGCAGATTTATGGTTTTCATCTCACTGAGCCAAAACACACACACATCTTGAATATTCATAAAACGTATGAACTGAAATGATTTTAGGCTCAGAATGTTTCTGAAAACAGAGACATAATTAAAAAAAAAACAAAAACAGAAATAGGATACACTGAACTTGGAGTTAACTGTGAAATTAGTACTAACTTACTTTTTCATGTTGAACATGACCTCCCTTCTTCTTTCCCGTAATGCCATCTGAAGAGTCCTTTTGGGCTTCTATACCAATCAGTGGAAGAAATCTTAGACTAGTGGGGCTTGGTATCTGGAAGCCATAAATAAGTCAGTTAGATACACTCAAAGTGATTACTTCCATAACATGAATTCAGGAGTGGGGATGAAGAGTGAGAAGGCCCAGCTACTTCAAAATACACCCTATCCCTTCTTCCTAGTTGTTCAGTATTAAATCTTTGTTTTATTTTTATTTATTTATTTTTTATTTATTTTTGAGACAGAGTCTTGCTGTATCACCCAGGCTGGAATGCAGTGGCATAATCTCAGCTCACTGCAACATCTGTCTCCTGGGTTCAAGTGACTCTCCTGCTTCAGCTTCCCAAGTAGCTGGGACTACAGGTGCCTGCCACCAAGCCCAGCTAATTTTTTTGTATTTTCAGTAGAGACGGGGTTTCACTATGTTGGCCAGGCTGGTCTTGAACTCCTGACCTTCTGATCCTCCCACTTTGGCCTCCCAAAGTGCTGGGATTATAGGCATGAGTCACCATGCCCAGCTTTATTTTTTATTTTAAAATAGAGACAGGATCCCATTATATTGCCTGGGCTGGTCTAGAATTTCTGGGCCCAAGCAGTTTCCTTGCCTCTGCCTCCTAAAGTTCTGGCGTTACAGGTGTGAGACACTGTATTCAGTCTGCTTTTTAGAAATTCACTATTAAATCTTGATAGTTCACTCTTTAGTGTCATCTGTTAGCTTAAGTGTTTGATACCTGTTACAAAATGTTCTTAGGAAAGATAACTTTAAGATATAAGCTAAGTTGAAATATTTGCTCTTTAGCTTATTATTTCTTGGGTTAATTAACCCAAGAAATAGTAAGACAGAGTTTCACTATTGTCGTCCAGGCTGGAGTGCAATGGCACGATCTCAGCTCACTGCAACGTCTGCCTCCTGAGTTCAAGCAATTCTCCTGCCTCAGCCTCCCAAGTAGCTGGGATTACAGGCGCCCTCCACCATGCCCAGCTAATTCTTGTATTTTTAGTAAAGACGAGATTTCATCTTGTTGGCCAGGCTGGTCTCAAACTCCTGACCTCAGGTCATCCACCTGCCTTGGCCTCCTAAAGTGCTGAGATTACAGGCGTGAGCCATCGCACCTGGCCAAATCATTCTATTTTAATGTAGAACACGCTACTAGAACATGTTATGAGACACCTGGGGTGGAGACTTGAAGGATTAAGTAGGGGTTTGGAGGGAAACAAGAAATGAACGCATCCTGGGCAGTGGGGCAGAGCAGGCACAGTTACAGAGGTGATGGAGAGACCAGTGTTGCTTAAGGCATGGAAAGTAATTTCATGTGGTTGGAATATAAGCAGAGTATGGGGAGAAGGTGGTGAAAAAGAGGGTGGATTCTGGAGGCTTTGTAAGCCAAGCTAAGGCATTTGGATTTTACCCTGTAGTTGATGAGCCACCAGAGTAAAGTTTAAAATAACCACCGTGTGGTTTGACAGAGACAAGGAATCCAGCCATTGACACACATAGCCCAAGACTTTTCTGGGACTGCACATAATACATTTTTGGAGGCAACGGTCAACTTGATTGTGTGATTTTCTCCAACCTTGCTTGGTAGCCTAGGGTCAGAAATGACGTGGCAAATTCCCTAGTGTTCTGTTACCACTCCACTCCTAGAAACTCCAACTTACCCTGTATATAGGCAGAGAGCCAAAAACAATCCCTGCCTCTCTGTTTTCAGTCATGAAACCTTCCAAGGGATATCTTCGAATCTGCAAAACAAAGGAATGAATGTTTAATGAAAGGGGCACATTCTATCACTGGTAAAATACGTGGGTTCAAGTCCTGACTCTATCACTTATTAGATGTGTGATCTTAGGCAAGGGCTTTCCCTGTCACCTAGTTATGAGAAGCAAATGAAATTGTAGGTATAGTAAGGTGCTACTCAATTGTAAGATTTAGTACACTGTATCATCATCCATGCCAACAATACATCAAAAAAGAAATTAACAGAAGAAGTGAATACATAAATATTTCATAATTGAGAATGAAAAGAATGGGCGAAACAAGATTGCTGGTGAAAATCAGAGTCCCAAGGGAAAGGCATTTTAATTTAACTTTAGTGCTATTCAACCTTTGTTGTTTTACCAACAAAAAGAGAGGTAAAAAGAGAGTAAACCTTGAAATATGTGGGGCATTCAATTATTTCATTTCAAGGGCTTTAAAACCCATCCTAAAGATTTCTCTGAATTTACTTAATGTTTCAGTTAAGTTACTTAAAAAAATGATTTCTTGTATTTAAATTGAAAGAGAATGTTAATCTTTATTTCTAGATTGTACTGTTTTAGTCCTATTCAACAAAATTGAGTATCTATTAGAGGCTATGCATATATCTTTGCTCATAAAGAGCTTATGACTTAGTAGTAGGGATGGAAAGTAAAGGTAAGTATAAAAATAATTCTTTTTTTTTTTTTTTTTCAGACAGAGTTTCACTATTGTCACCCAGGCTGGAGTGCAATGAGATGATCTCATCTCACTGCGACCTCTGCCTCCTGAGTTCAAGTGATTCTTCTACCTCAGCCTCCCAAGTAGCTGGGATTACAGGCGCCCTCCACCATGCCCAGCTAATTTTTGTAGTTTTAGTAGAGACGAGGTTTCATCTTGTTGGCCAGGCTGGTCTCAAACTCCTGACCTCAGGTCATCCACCTGCCTTGGCCTCCTAAAGTGCTGAGATTACAGGCGTGAGCCATCGCACCTGGCCAAATCATTCTATTTTAATGTAGGACATGCTACTAGAACATGTTATGAGACACGAAGCAGGTAGACATGGGGCCTTTGGTGAAAGTGGAACTAATATTTCTTGAGAAACTAAAATGTACCTGGTATGTATTTTCTCATTTAATTCTCACAAAAACCCTATGAAGGATTTGCAGATGAGGAAAGAAAGAAAGAACTTACCTAAAATTAAAACTAAGTCTGTTAGACTCCACACCCTGTGCCTGCCCTGCTTATCACTCTGTCTTCAGAGAAAAGAGGATACCTGAGCTCCATTTGGACAGAAAGGTAAGGTTTTTGAAAATTGTCTCATTTGAAAAGAATTCAAGATTAAATATTTATTAGATATGAGGTAGATACTGTTAAAGAATAATGACAGGCCAAGTGCAGTGGCTCTTGCCTGTAATCCCAGCACTTTGGGAGGCCGAGGCAGGTAGATCACCACAAGGTCAGGAGTTCAAGACCATCCTGGCCAACATGGTGAAACCCCGTCTGTATTAAAAAATTACAAAAATTAGCTGGGCATGGTGGCATGCACCTGTAATCCCAGCTACTTGGTAGGCTGAGACAGGAGAATTGCTTGGACCAAGGAGCGGAGGTTGGAGTGAGCTGAGATCACACCAGTGCACTCCAGCCTGGGCGACAGAGCAAGACTCCATCTCAACTATAAAAAAAAATGACATACTGAATGTTCAGGGGACATTTGTGGATCTGCTGCCCTGTTTTACAAATTGGAACAACACCCCCAACTTTGAGCTTCTCAGTGTGTGACGTTCTCCCTCACCCCACTCCTGCTCATTTACCCTCAAACACAAATGGCAATCCAGAATTTTGCGTTTTTAATTTTCTTGCTTTTGTTTATATAATTTTACCTTAGACACATTTCTTGCCCAAACAACATTTTGTTTCGTTTTGCCTGTTTTGGCTGTTACATAAATGAAATTGTTATGGATATACTTATGCAAAATTGTTCTTATTCAATAACTGTTTCAAACTTTCATTCATGTAGGTGAGCGTTACTCTCGTTCATTTATTTTCACATGTTCATAGTATTCCAGTTTATGAATATGCCATAATTTATTTGCCCACTACCCTGTTGATGAGCACGGAGGCTGCTTTCAGGGGTCTGCTATTGCAAACTGCCCTTCTCTGAGAATTCTCATACCTGTCTCCTAAGCAGATGTTCAAGTTTCCCTGAGGTATACATTTAACAGGATTGGCCTATTTTCGTCTTCACTAGATAATGTCACATTGCTTTCCACAGTGGTTCTACCAATCTACATTACGACCATCAGCAGATTAGTGTTCTGACTGTGCCACAACACACCAACCCTTGATATTTTCAGGCTTTTTGATACTTGTCAATCTGGTTTCCGTGGAGGAATGGCTTCTGTGGAGTCCTATTCTGCCATCTTGCTCGGCCCCCTTATTTTAAACCATTTTGTCATCAGATTATCTCTTTTTTCCTCACTGATTTTAGGAGTTCTTTCCATATTTTGTATAGTTATCACATATCTTTGTATGTGTTACAAAGGTAGGGTGAACTTGGACAGATGGAAGAGGTTATAGGTATGGACTAGGCATGGTGGCTCATGCCTGTAATCCCAGCACTTTGGGAGGCCGAGGTGGGCAGATTACCTGAGGGTGGGAGTTCGAGACCAGCCTGGTCAACATGGAGAAATCCTGTCCCTACCAAAAATACAAAATTAGCTGGGCATGGTGCCCCATGCCTGTCATTCCAGATACTCAGGAGGCTAAGGCAGGAGAATTGCTTGAACCTGGTGGGCAGAGGTTGCGGTGGGCCAAGATCATGCCATAGTACTCCAGCCTGGGCAATAAGCACGAAACTCTGTCTCAACAACAACAAAAGAGCTTATACATGTGGCAAGGACATCCCAGGGGTACTAAACTGTTGGGCAGAAGACTGAGAGGAATGCTCAGGAAACAGTAAGTAGTCTGATTTGCAGGGAGTGGGGTGACTGTAGGTTAGTGCTGGGAGAAACATTTAGAAAAGTGTATTTGGTTTATTTTGTGGAAAACCTTGAGGAAATCAATTTAAATTTACTAATGCTAGGCCTTAGCCTAAGGAATCATTTTATATCCATTCTCCAGAACTGTTAAAAATAGAAATAGAGTCAACAGCAGTACACTCTTCTTTCATAATTCTCCACTGCAGAACAACATGCTTGTGAAAGGTAGAAGAGCGCCTACCAAAGATGTCCGCGCCATTTTCTGCTACTTCCCAGCTTGTGGATATATTGATATGATTAATGTTAAGAACCTTGAGGCAAGAAGATTCTGCTGTGTTATCTAGGTAAGCCAATCACTTTCATCTTTTTTTTTTTTTTTTCCAGACAGTCTTTTTGCCCAAGCTAGAGTGCAGTGGTGAGATCATAGCTCACTGTAACTTCAAATTCCTGGGCTCAAGGGATCCTCCCACCTCAGCCCCCCAACTAGCTAGGACCACAGGTGCATTGCCACCATGCCCAGCTACTTTTTTTTTTTTTTTTTTTTTTGAGACAGAGTCTCACTCTCTCACCCAGACTGGAGTGTAATGGCGCGATCTCGGCTCACGGCAACTTCCACCTCCCAGGTTCAAGCAATTCTCCTGCCTCAGCCTCCTAAGTAAATGGGATTACAGGAGCATGCCACCATGTCCAGCTGATTTTTGTACTTTTAGTAGAGACGGGATTTCACCATGTTGGTCAGGCTGGTTTCAAACTCCTGACCTAGTGATCCACCCGCCTTGGCCTCCCAAAGTGCTGGGATTATAGGTATAAGCCACCATGCCCACCCACCTAGCTACTTTTAAAACATTTTTTTTTAATAGAGACATAGTCTCACTATGTTGCCTAGACTGGTCTTGAGCCCTGGACTCAAGGGATCTTTCCACCCTGACCTCCCAATATGCTGGGTTTACAGACCACTGCACCCGTCTCACATAAATATTTAAAAGCAGTGACTTTTTCCTGCTGGGTCAGAGGGACATGTGACCACGTGGTCAGAGAGAGGACACATTTTTTTTTTTTTTTAGAGGGAGTCTTGCTCTGTTGCCAAGGCTGGAGTGTATTGGTGCGATATCAGCTCACTGCAACCACTGCCTCCTGGGTTCAAGCAATTCTCATACCTCAGCCTCCCATATAGCTGGGACTACAGGCACTTGTCACCATGCTTGGCTAATTTTTTTCACTTTTAGCAGAGATGGAGTTTCATCATATTGATCAGGCTGGTCGCGAACTCCTCATGTCAGGAGATCCGCCCACCTCGGTCTTCCAAAGTTCTGAGATTACTGGCGTGAGCCATTGTGACCATCCCATTTCTGGCTTTGAAGATGAAGGAAGGGAGTCACAAGATAAGGAATAGGAGATTTTTCTCTTACAGCCTCCAGAAAGAAACTCAGCTCAAGTGACACCTCAGTGTAGACCCCCATGTAGAACTTTTGGCCTCCAAAATTGTAAGATAATTAATTTGTATTGTTTAAAACACCAAGTTTATGGTAATTAGTAATATCATCAATAAAACATTAATATGTTATATTACTGGACATATTTGAATTCAGTAAAACAAAAGCAAAGGTTTTAATGTTGTTGCCATTTTTTTTAAAGCTACCTTAGGAGAAGAAAGAGACTTGAAAAACTTGAAATCCCGTTCCACTTCAAAGGCCTTGGGAGGTGTACGTTTGAAAAGTAAAGACATTGAGCTCATTTTTCTCCATCTACATATAAAGATACAAGAATAAGTACACATCCATACCTTTTATTATCTGCCAAGTAAACAAAGATCCATTATGTCTTTCTCCGGGGCTCAAATTTCTTAATTCCTATGGCATCAGTCCCAGTGACAAAATCTCGGCACCCAACTCTTATTCCACTTGGCTTCCCAAATATTCCGCTATAGAAACCACAGCAAATCCTACTCAGCCAGAACATTCAATTTATTTGTTTCATATATTTTGTGACAAGGTCTCACTCTGTTGCCCATGCTGGAGTGCAGTGGCACAATCTCGGCTCATTGCAACCTCCACCTCCTGGGTTCGAGTGATTCTTGTACCTCAGCCTCCCAAGTAGCTGGGACTACTGGCGCGCATCACCACACCTGGCTAATTTTTATACTTTTAGTAAAGACGGGGTTTCTCCATGTTGGCCAGGCTGGTCTCGAACTCCTGACCTCAAGTGATCTGCCTGCCTCAGCCTCCTAAAGTGCTGGGATTACAGGCCTGAGCCCATGCACCCGGCCATTTCATGTATTTAAATTCACTAATAGCCTTTGGAGGGGAAACTGTGTATTAGGAACTAGGAAACCTCTTTTACAAGACCAATGCTTGACTTCTGTGTGATTCAAGGAAGCTTCCCCCTATCGTCAAAACTTAACTATACATGTATTTAGAAAGTCCTAACTATATTTTTTAAATTCTATTTAAGTTGAGGGGTACCTGTGCAGGTTGTTATTTTGGTACACTTGTGTCATGGGGGTTTATTATACAGATTATTTCATCACCAAAGTATTAACCTAAGTTATTTTTCCTGATCCTCTCCCTCCTCCTACCCTCCACCCTCCAGTAGGTCCCAGTGTCTGTTGTTCCCTCGATGTGTCCACGTGTTCTCATCATTTAGCTCCCACTTATAAGTGAGAACATGCAGTATTTGGTTTTCTGTTCCTGAGTTAGTTTGCTAAGGATAATAGCCTCCAGCTCCATTCATGTTCCTGCAAAGGACATGATCTCATTCTCTTTTATGGCTGTATAGTATTCCATGGCCTGTATGTACCACATTTCTTTATCCAGTCTACCACTGATGCATACCTAGGTTGATTCCATGTCTTTGCTATTGTGAATCATGCTTCCGTGAACATACACCTGCATTGTGTCTTTATGGTAGAAACATTTATGTTTCCTTGGGTGTATACCCAGTAATGAGATTGCTGGGTTGAATGGTATTTCTGTTTAACATTTTCAAAAGACAAGATATACTATGTCCTGAGATGAAGTCATTCTACAGAAAAGGCCATTTTGCTACAAATAAGCCATAATTATTTAGCAATAATGACATAACATGACCACATGTCCTACCTTAAAGCTCTCCCGTATATACCATGCCCTTTCATGCTTTTGTATCTACCATTCACATCTGCTCCCTCTGCTTGTGATATTCTCCATTAAATAAAGTCATTCATTATTAGTTCTGTAAATATCTTTTGAGTGACTGCTTGTGGTGAGCACTGAGCTATGAACTGTTTTACACAAAGATGTATAAAACAAGGTGCTAGTCTGCAAGGAACTCCTACTATATAGAAGAAGGCACATATGGGCGAATTGGAATCCTGTCTTAAGTAGAAGAATATATGAATATTCAAGGCTAAGCAACTGCCCAAGGTAAAACGGAGCGACTTTGCCCGGTAAACTTGACTGCGTCATGAAGCTCGGCTCACTACACCGCCTCTTCCATCTTAGCCAGTCTCTTCTCCAGGGCTCCTTGCTGACCAGCCAGAGTAGGCCTTGAACACTGATGGGGTCACCTGGAACCCTTCTTGATCGTTTTCAAGTTGTTCCTGCTTTGATCCAGATCCTGCGTGGCTTCTGATTCTTAGCTTCAGTTCCTATTTAAAGCCCTTCTACTATCTTTTGGATTAGATAATGACATTGGGTCTTTCCAGCCTTGAGTGCACTTGGGATTTCCCTAAAGGACTTTCGTTTTGACATCCCTCTCTGGTTCTTCCCATTTGGACTCATCTTGCTTGGCTCCCTTAGTGCCAGACCGTGAGATGTAACCAATCAGGGCAGGTCTGGTCCCCTGAGGGCTAGACATTTTGACATTCATCTTCTGGGGTTGACCTCTGCCGATATTGAAAGCTCAGATGACTACTCATCTCTTCTACCTATTATGACAAAGGCCTAACCACATCTAAAACCAGTATTGAAGATTGCAAAAGTGGAAAATAGCTATTCACTAACATTCTGCACTCTATCCTTCCTCCCCTATGCCTTTAAACATGCTCGAATCTCCCCCACTAAGTTATTGAACCTTTGAACTTCTTTGGTTAAATCCTATTTGCCCTTCTGTTATTAAGAATCAGATGTTCCCAGAAGTACTACAAATTATAGCTTTGTTCACATATATCTCCCTTCCACTGGATTGCAAAATTATTGAAAAGTTCTGGGCCTCTTGCCTTTGAACTCTCCATCTCAAAGACAGTGCCACAGCATCTCAACAGTTTAATTCTCATATGCTTATCTAAAGAAAAGCTAATGGTCTTACTTTTCCCGGTTAAATATCAGAGGATATTCATATTTTTGCTTCTCTGTGAACTTGCTTTCTTCTTTTATTTCTATGGGATATTCAGTAACATCACAAGGCAAAATGAAATCATTTGTCTGTGATAATTCGAAGACCCTTCGCTGTCCAAAATATCCACAATAATGTCCATTGAGGGCATGCCAGAGCCTGAGGAAGGCAAAGAAAGGGAGAAAAAGGTAACTGGAAAATTCGGTGGAAGTTATTCTGTTCATTAGATCATTTATGTAAATTTGCACTGGTCCATTAAGGAATTTTTTTTTATTTCTGAGACCGAGTCTCACTCTGTCACCCAGGCTGGAGTGTAGTGGTGCAATCTCGGCTCACTGCAACCTCTGCCTCACGGGTTCAAGCAATTCTCCTGCCTCATCCTCCCAAGTAGCTGGGATTACAGGCAGGCCACCTCACTCAGCTAATTTTTGTATTTTTAGTAGAGATGGGGTTTCACCATTTTGGCCAGGCTGGTCTTGAACTCCTGACTTCGTGATCCACCCACCTTGGCCTCCCAAAGTGCTGGGATTACAGGCATGACCCACCATACCCGGCCACCATTAAGGAATTTTAACTTGAGTTCAAGACCCTCTCTATTAAATACTGTGGAGCTAATCATAATGTAAACTATTGTTTTATTTGGTTTTGTTTTTGAGAGGGAGTTTTGCTCTTGTCACCCAGGCTGGAGTACAATGGCATGATCTTGGCTTACTACAACCTCCACCTCCTGGGCTCAAGTGATTCTCCCACCTCAGCATTCCTAGTAGCTGGGATTACAGGCACCTGCCACCATACCCGGCTAATTCTTGTATTTTTAGTAGAGATGGGGTTTCACCATGTTGGCCAAGCTGGTCTCAAACTCCTGACCTTACGTGATCCACCCACCTCAGCCTCCCAAAGTGCTGGGATTATAGGAGTGAGCTACCATGTCTGGCCAACATTTTTATCAGTTAGACTGTAGTCTGCAAACTTTTGGGAAATATTAATTTGAATCTGTACTATGACACCCCTTTGTCAAAGCCAGAAAACAAATGGGCAGTGTTATTTCGGGAAAATAAAACTGCATTTGTTTGCTAAGGATAATGGCCTCTAGCTCCATCCGCGTCCCTGCAAAAGAAGATATGACCTCGTTCTTTTCTCATGGCTGCTTAGTATTCCCTGTTGTATGTATACCACATTTCCTTTCTATTTTCTTTTGGGAAAATAACACTGCCCATTCAAGCTAATCAGAACGCTTGTTGACTAACAGTGTAATCATTGAATTAGGCCTTGGAATGGGCTGTATCTCAGCAGGCTACTTTTCAAATCAGCATTAACCAAACTTACGGGCAGAGAGATCTCATCATGATTTTACTATTATCAAATTCTCAAACTCCATCTACAATTACTACTATTGTGCAAATATGATGCTAATTTTTACAACTGAGTTCTGAAGTAGGATGGCAAAAGAAGTGATTCATTATCCAAGCGCATTGTTTTACTATCCATTCACTCCAGGAGGTCCCTCTAAATAGCCCATGTGGTTTAAAGTAATACAGAGTATTTTTAGGAGTATGTGCCCTAAGCCGTATGGGAACATAAAATAGTTTTTGGAAGATCTTTCTTTTATTTATTAATTTAAACCTCAGAGTGGCAAATGATGGAAATCATCATCATACGCCCTGCAGCATGACCCAAGAGGAGGAGGGTAAGCAAGCTAAACAAACTAAGATTAGGTTCTGCAAAATCTGAGCAGCCTCCCACCTCTAAGAGGTGGATGCTGAGAAGAAGGCAGAAACGGTGGTATCTGTTTGGGACTTCTCACAC
Source organism: Sapajus apella (assembly GCF_009761245.1). NCBI lineage: Eukaryota > Metazoa > Chordata > Mammalia > Primates > Cebidae > Sapajus > Sapajus apella. The sequence goes on from NW_022436989.1 coordinate 6,577,208, forward strand.
TTGACAGTGTCCTGGGGAATTAACATGAGCATCTCCTATCCCTTCCATATATTAATTCTCCAGCACTACAAAAATGTCATGGCCTTGCCAGAGCTTTTCCAGCCGTTTAATAGTAAAAGTTAGAACGGTGAGGGACTAACTCCAGAACAACTCTAAACTGATTCTGTTTCAGGCAGGCCTGAAGTGACTCTAGTCTCCTTGTTTCAGGGTTTCCTGCTGTGTGTGGAGATCTCCCAAATAACCAATCCTGCTTCTCAGCTTCATTTCCTGGGCCTCAGGTATCAATGCTTCACTACCTTGAGCCCCACTTTGCCTTCCTGAACTTTTGTCTTCAGACTGATCACCTGTCCTGTATCCCTGAGCGCAGCCTCAATTATGTTTGTTTCATATTTAAAAATCTAATCTTTTTGACAAACAAGATTGAGAATGTTGAAATTGCCTAACTGTTTAGAGAGGGGCAGTGAATATTAGCAAAGGGACATAGCTTAGTGGTGGAGAAGTTGTGCTCTGAGGTGGTTATTAATAGATCTAGGCACTTTCAACTGAGTATCTAGGGAGATTTTCACTGTAAGAAATCATAAAATTAATTTCTCCATGCCAAGGGTAACTGGTGTGAGCACTGCAATGGTGTGAATGTTTTTGTCCGCCTGCCAAATTCCTATGTTGTAACTTAACCCCCAAAGTGGTGGTATTGATATGAAACGGGAGGTGCTTAGGTCACAAGGGCTCAGCCTTCATGAATGGAATTAGCGTCCTTTAAAAAGAGGCCTGAGGGAGCTTGTTTGCATCTTTCTCCAAGTACAGACACAGCTAGAGGGCATCATTTACGAAGCAGAGAGCAAGCCCTCACCAGACCCTGAATCTGCCAGAGCCTTGATCTTGGACACCCCAGACTTCAGAATGGTGAGCAATAAATTGTTGTTTATAAATTACCCAGTGTAAGTTGTTTTGTTCCAGTTGCCTGAACAGACCAAGACAAGCAGGGAATACCTTACAACAACAGAGGAATGTGCACATGTGGTTGTGCCCTGTGTGTATGTGTGTGTTACAAACTCAAATTAACATTTTTGCTCATAGGCAGCAAAAATTAAGCTGGAGCAGAGACCAAGGGACTGAGTTGTTAAAAACATCTATAATAATGACATTTAAAGTTCTTATACTTTCCTGCAATTAAAACAGCAGATTTCCTTTCTGACAGAGGAAGTAACTCTAACCTTTTGCCTCCAAATAGGACCTTAATCCCAAAGATTCACCTTAAATTCACCATTCTAAAGCTCTTTATCCTTTTCACATCGTAAACATTTTCCTCTTCTAGAGCCCCACATCTTAATGAATGGTTCCAACATTCATCTAGTTGCGTAAGCCAGGTGTCATTCTTGACATTTATCACTTACCTCCACTTTCAGTTAAAGTTCGTATCTTCTTGATTTTACGTCCTAGATAGCTATCATCAAATCTAAACCACTTATTTCTAGCGTTGCGACCACTCCTCTAATCCAAGCCACTGTATTCACCCTGGACTTTAAACTGATCTCTTTGCTCCCACTTTTACTGCCCTGCAATCTATTTCCCACCCAATATCTTTCAAAAACATAAATCAGGTCATATTACTCCTGAGGGACTATGTTAACTTCTCTTCCTGGGTCCACAAGGGGCGTGGTTTCAAAGGCAAGAACTTCCCAGCCCCATGCCTCCATCCACGTCCCCATCTGGGAGCTAGAGTTCTTTGTCTAATTTCCTCCATGCAGGAATGGTAAGCAGCCCGGGTGAGCTTCCTTTATTTAGAAAGCCCACCAAAAGCCTTGGAAGGAGGGGCTCTCCTCCCTATCATTGGGTGAGTGAGAGCACAAGGACCTGGAAAAAACACATCCGATCGGGGAACAGTGAGTGTCTTTGGGATGCCCCTGCAACCTGCTCCCTTCCCCCAGTTACACTCCACCACATAAAATTCTGTGCAGTGGCTATTTCTTTCAGGGGAAAGATCCAAATTCTCATCAGTGCCTCCGAGACACTGCATGGCCTTGGTCTATCTAACTCTCTAGCCTCAGGCCCACACAGTTAGCTAGACTCTCTTGAATTTCAGTCCAGCAGTTTTTATGTAACATAAAATATTTCTTTTATGTAACATAAAATATTGAATTTAAGACATTTCAATATGTAGAAATTTGTTTCTGGAAATGCCACGACATTTCCTTTCTTTCTCTTTAGATATGTATGTGTCTTTAGCACTTTGTGTACTAAGCATTATGTAGGTAATTGAAAACAAGTGGGCTTTGCAAATTCCATTATAGTGTCAATGAAATAATTAGCTTAATTTTCTCAGCATCAGCTGCTCTTTTTTGTTACTTTTCTATGAATTCTAATTCTGAGCCCCACTCTGTGACTTTCTCTGGGTTTGGGTCTAACTCTCTGAGCTATCTATCTTGCTTAATTCTTTGAAATAATTCTACCAAAAAAAAACCTCCACTTTTAATGAAAGCATGTGTGATACCTTTTATCATAGATGAACATGGCATCTCATTTCCTTGGTCATGAAAGAGAACTCCAAATCAATGGCCATCTTCTCAAAGTCCTTTTGTGCCATCTATTTACTTATTTAAATCAGTTTACCAAGATTGCATTTGAACTATATACTTCAGCTTTAGCTTAAAATCCTTTACTCTCATGCTCACAATACTGAATTCACAGTACGATGCCATCTTGCCTTACCTTACTGAGCCATCGATGGAGGCAGTAAGTACCACTTGTTTTTCTTCTACATAGATTACTTTAATAATTTCCAGAGAATGAGCACGCCAGGAAAGCAGCTGCTTGAATTTCTAGATAGCAACAACAAGGCATAGTCCTTGGAATAAGTATATGCTAGTTAAAATGTAGTCTTGAACAAAATCATTTTTCACTGAGCCAAGTTTATGAGTGGACGGTGTAGACATCTGTGCTAGATGATTAAGTCCTTGCCCCAATTAGCTCTTCTCTTGCTTGTTGGGGTACAAGAAGTCCTGTTTTCAGAGACTTATTAATTTATACATCTCCCTGGGAGAGGAAGTATCTTATGTCTTTGGCAATTTATCATGTAACTGAGGATTAGCAATTCATTTAATTGATGTTAGCAGATGACTAGGGGAAAGAGATGCCTTAGGACTGAAAGTAAATATAATCAAGAATAGAAGAAAACAGCTGGAAGGTGAAAACTAAAGGGGAGATTGGCAAAAAGACTTTTCACATGTTTGAATCTTATCTAGAGATAGAACTGGCTGTTTTTTTCTTTTTGGGGGAGTGTGGGACGGGAGATATATGCTATGAGTAATTAATGAAAATAATAAAGCTCAGCTCATTCTCTTTCAAAAACATCACGAATCATCTGTCACAGGAGTAGAAAAGAAAAAAAAGAAAAGAAAAAAATATCATGAGGCTTGTTTATGTGTCTTCAGGATGTAGTTATCTTTAAGTGTAGGGCCCCTTGTGGGCCTCAGAAGACATTCCTAAACTATGTGAAGCAGCGCTGTTAACTGGAGAGCTTGCTCTGCAGTCATACACCTTGTGAGTATACTCCCTCTTTAACATTGATAAACCCAGACTAAACCTTACTTTGCCCTGGGCCATTTACCTAGAAGTGTAATGTGAAGACAATCCTGGCAGTTTAGAGCGCTCCTATGAGTCTTCTATTCATTTAGGCTTTAACAAAGGTTAGGCAAAATTCCTCCTAAATTTGTTGGCTTTCTGACTCAATTCCCTCTGGTTGTTCTTAGACATCCCAAGTAAGATCTGCACTCTCCTACTTCTTATTGTCTCAAAGCTATTCAAGAATATCTGGTCATCCAAGGCATCTTTCTCTGCCTTAGGATGTCATTCTCTACCATGAACTGTATCTATAGTTAGGTACACATTTTGCCTCATGACCCAGTGAATATGTACCTGAAATGTGTCTGAAACAAGTTTCATAAAATGATACTTGGGTCTAACTCTCTGAGCTACCTATCTTGCTTAATTCTTTGAAATAATTCTATTAAAAAACCTCAATTTCTTTGACATTTGTGATACCTTTTAACAGAGGTGAACATGGCATCTCATTTTCTTGGTCATGAAAGAGAACTCCAAACCTATGTGAAATATACATCAACATGATCTATTCTGTTCTATTGCATTGCATTCCCTTCTCTTCTATTTTTATAAAAATACTGGTTACGACTAATTTAATTGCTTTCATGACTCCTAATGGATTAAAACCTGCAATTAGAAACTAAGACTGTCTTTTCTGTATGTGTGCATATGTAATTATATGTGTGGTCTCTCTTTCTGTGGAGAGGTTTTGACTATCTTATCTTTTAGAATATCTGTATCCCATGGAGCTCCTTTTTATCAGTAATATGGGGAGAGAACAAGCTTAACTTTTTTCTAGACTGACATATTACGTATCCATTGCAGTTGTAATCTACAGCCTGACCTGGTTAAAGCATTGGTATTATGTTGATCTACATAATAATGAGGCATTTTATAGCCAGTTTCTATGGTTCTGTTGTATATTTATTAATAAGCAGCCATGTACAAATGGCATGATCCCATTGTCTGAGTACAGAAAGGTTGAAATGAGATTGAATATGAAGAATTTAAAATGTTTTAAAATTCTATTTAAAGAATCTATTTAAAATAGATTCTCTAATTTTAAATTTGTAAAAATGCTTTAAAATCATTTCTACTATGATTGTAACTCAATATTATTCTATATCTTTGTTTTGAAGATTTTCTATGAATTTTGAAAGATCTTGGTTGCTAGTTTATAGAAATTCTATTTGCAAGACTATAGGCTTTGAATGATATTTTATCTGTTAAAATTAATAATACATTATAGTCATCAATAGTAGAATAAGGCCAGGCGCGGTGGCTCACGCCTGTAATCCCAGCACTTTGGGAGGCTGAGGCGGGTGGATCACGAGGTCAAGAGATCGAGACCATCCTGGTCAACATAGTGAAACCCCGTCTCTACTAAAAATACAAAAAATCAGCTGGGCATGGTGGCGCATGCCTATAATCCCAGCTACTCAGGAGGCTGAGGCAGGAGAATTGCCTGAACCCAGGAGGCGGAGGTTGCAGTGAGCTGAGATCGCGCCATTGCACCCCTGCGTGGGGAAAAAGAGGGAAAATCCCTCTCAAAAAAAAAAAAAAAAAAAAATAGTAGAATAAAACAATTACATAACTTTTCACCTATGCATGAATTAAGCATATGGTTTGTTTTTTGTTCAGCTTATAGCAATTTATAGTTACTGATAAATGAAACTTCATGTTTCCCAAGTTGTTTGAACCTTATTGTTATTCCTTTGATAGCATAAGTGTTATATACGGAAAGAGTATTGGATTAGCAAACAGGAACCCTGCTCCTGGCCCTGATTTCATCACTAACTCACTATGTGCACCCAGGCAAGCTATTCTCTGATTTACTATGCAGGTGGAAATACTCAAACTAAAGTTGAATACCTAAACTTTATAAGAGTTAGAATAGATTCTCTGAAACAAAAAGAAAACTCCATTAATCAAATGAAACAATTTTTTAAACAATAACTATTCTGAGACAGTCTGCAAGGAATCAAATCCTAATCAACATAAACCCCTTGTTAACACTTGTGATCCAAAAATACGATGTATCTATTTAAGCCAATATTTAGCTTTTGATTTGATGTATTAAAAAAAAATAAGACTATGCTAAAATACCTGTTCCTTGGTATAATATTTTAAAAAATATAATAAAATGTGCATGAATTTTAGGGAGAATTTAGACTAGTTATAAGAATTTCTTAAATATTTCTGCACTAGGTTTGCAAGGAAGGCTATGGAATATCTTATAAAGATGTGTAAGATACAGAAACTGACTATATAATCTATGAACTCTTTCAAACTCTGGGTTGCTGTATAAATTCTCACAAATAGGTCAAAACATGAAGAAGACAAAGTGACCAGCGGCTGGCGTACTCACTCCTCTCCCTCACTCACTTCTTCCTCCCCTCTTTTCACCAGCAGATCATTTCTGTTTGTCATATAGCTCAAATTTCAATAGTATATGTGCCTTGACAATGGACAGTCTTCTATTTCTATCCTTTATGTAAGTGTCTGGTATTAAAAAACGCTCAATAAATATGTGCTGACTCATAAATTAAAGTGGAAAACTACAGTCCTTACCTTTTCATCATGAGGTGGATCCAGGAAAGAGCTAATATTGCAAAGGATAACATGTCCTTCTGTATAAAATTTAAACATTGGAATCTTTAATTAGATATGGTGTTATCTAAATCAATACTATCCGAAAGTTATTTTGATGTAGGCATTTATAATGCTGAATAAATCAGAATCTGAGAAAACAGAAATGAAAGCAGAACTCTCATATTCACATTTATGTATTTATTTAAGATGGAGTCTCACTCTGTAGCCCAGGATAGAGTGCAAAGGCACAATCTCGGCTCACTGCAACCTCTGCCTCCTGGGTTCAAGCAATTCTCCTGCATCAGTGGCCCAAGAAGCTGGGATTGCAGGTACCTGCCACCACACCCAGCTATTTTTTTTTTTTTTGTATGTTTAGTAGAGATGGGGTTTCACCATATTGGACAGGCTGGTCTTGAACTCCTGACCTCAGATGATCCACCTGCCTTGGCCACCTAAAGGGCTGGGATTACAGGCCTGGGCCTCCATGCCAAGCCCACATTTATTTTTATGTGTAGAAATTGTTTTGTTTCTGTCTTGATAAGTCCTAATGAAGTTGCTTTACCCACTTAGAGTTCTTTTAGAGATCAGGGTAATGGAAATGAATATACCACCAAACAGAGTCCAAACTCTTATAGAAATATTCAACCTACAATTCAAATGATAGTTACAAAAACTACATATCAAAGAGCAACAATGACTACACCTCAACATTTAAACTATTTAAACTGCAGGAAAACAAAGGTATAAAAAAGAGTCTTGAAAGATGCCAGATGGGGAGAAAAAAGAATACAAAGATAAGAATGACATCAAACTTCTTATCAGAAGCAATACAAGCAAGAAGAGTAAAATAAAATATTTAATATTTTGAGAGAAAAAACTGACCGGCCTAGAACTCTGTACTTGGCAAAATTAACCTTCAAAAGTGAAGAAATAATGACTTTCTCAGACAATGTCATTCATAGGCCTGCCTTTCAAGACATGTTAAAAGAAGTTCAGAAAGAAGAAAAATGAGGCCAGACATGGTGGCTCACGCCTGTAATCCCAGCACTTTGGGAGGCCAAGGTGGGCGGATCACAAGGTCTGGATATAGAGACCATCCTGGCTAACATGGTGAAACCCTGTCTCTACTAAAAATAGAAAAATTTAGCCAGGCATGGTGAAATGCGCCTGTAGTTCCAGCTACTCAGGAGGCTGAGGCTTGAACCCAGAAGGCGGAGGTTGCTGCTGTGAGCTGAGATTGCATCACTGCACTCCAGCCTGGGTGACAGAGCAAGACTCCGTCTCAAAAAAATAAAAATAAAAAGAAAAGAAAAGAAAAAGAAAAAAAGAAAGAAAGAAGAAAAATGATATAGGTCAAAAAAAAATAATAACTCAGATCTACCTAAAGAAAGTAAGAACATTAGGCAAGGAATAAGTGAAGATAAAATAAAAACTTTTATTTTTGTTAATCTTAATTGATCTACCAGATAATAGTTTGTAAAAAAATAATGATAGCAACAACATATTTGATAATTATAACTCATAAATACTTGAAATGAATAATAGTAATTATACAGGAGATAAAAGAGAGACATTAGGAATACTTTGGTACAAAGAGATACAAAGTGGCATAATGTGATTTGAAAACAGGCACAGGCTAATTGTGAATATATATTATAAACTCGAGGGCAACCGCTAAAAAACACTTAAAAGGAAGGGTAATAAATATGCTAAGAAAGGAGAGAAAATAGATTCACACCAAATACTCAATTAAAACCACAAAAGGCAGAAAAAGAGTGGAAGACAAAAACAGGAATAAAAAGCAAGGGCAACAAATTAAGAATAATAACAAATATGGTAGATACTAATTCAAGTATCAAGTCAATAATCAATTACTTTAGATGCCAACAATCTAAATACACCAGTTAAAACAAAGAGATTGTCCGAGTGAATTTAAAAACATGACCCCACCAAATGTTGCATATAAAAAAACCTACTTTAAATATAGATACATACAGATTAGAAGCAAAGGAATAGAAAAAGATATACCACACCAACACTAATCAAAAGAAAGCAAGTGTAGCTGTATTAATTTCAGACAGAGCAGACTTTAGAGTGATAAGACTTATCGGGGTTAAACAGAGGACGTTACCTAGTGATAAAAAGGTCAATTCTCCAAGATTTGACCATCCTTAATATGTATTCCCCTAATAACAGAGTCTCAAAATACTTACGGGACAACAAGTTAAAATAGATGGAACCATTATTATAGTTGGAGACTTCAACACCCTTCTATCAAGAATGGGTAGACCAAGCAGGCAGAAAGTCATTAAAGATAAAGTTGAAATCAACAGCACCATCAATAAACTGAATATAATTGACATCTGTAGATTACTTCATACAACAACAGCAGAACACACATTCTTCTGAAGATCATGTAGACATTCCCCAAGACAGACCATGTTCTGGTCCACAGAACACACCTGAACAAATGTAAAAGAACAGACATCATACAATGTATGTTTTCCCATCACAATGGAATTAAAGTAGAAACCAGTAACAGAAAGACAACTGGAAAATCCCAAAGTAATTGAAGATCATGTAGAATATTTTTAAATTCTTTGGGTCAAAGAATAAATCTCAAGGGAAATTTGAAAGTATTTTGAATTAAATAAAGGTGAGGCCAGGCATGGTGGCCCATGCCTGTAATTTCCGCACTTTGGGAGGCTGAGGTGGGTGGATCACCTGAAGTCAGGAGTTTGAAACCAGACTGGCCACCATGGTGAAACTCTGTCTCTACTAAAAATACAAAAATGAGTTGGCTGTGATGGCAGGTGCCTGTAATCCCAGCTACTCGGGAGGCTGAGGTGGGAGAATCACTTGAACCTGGGAGGTGGAGGTTGCAGTGAGTGGAGATAGTACCACTGCACTCCAGTCTGGGCGATATACGAGACTTTGTCTTAATTGAAAAAAAAAAACAGTGAAATTACAACTTATCAAAATTTGTGGTATGCAGTGATAGTATTGCTCACATGGAAATTCATATCATTCAATGCATATATTAGAAAGGAAGAAAGATCTAAAGTCAACAATCTAAGCTTCTACTTTAGGAAAATAGAAAAAGAAGACCTGTCTCTACAGAAAAAAAGGTGGCACAAACCTATAGTCTCAGCTACTCAGGAGGCTGAGGTGGAAGGATCACTTGTACCCAGGAGCTGGAGGTTACAGTGAGCTCTGAGTCATCACTGCACTCCAGCCTGGGCCACAGAATCAGACCTTGTCTCTTTCTCTCTCTATTTTTTTTTTTTTTTTAAAGGCAACAACTAATGATGTAATGATGCCTGAGGATGTGAGGATGTCTGATTTAATCTAGTGAATAGATAGCAGCCCTCAAAGAAGTTCTCTTAACATTTACTGAGGCATAGAAAAAAGCTCAACAGCAGAATCTAGGAGAGGTCCACTTCAGTTATAATGTAGATGAGGCAGACTGTATCCCAAACCCACTCTATTTTTCTGGATCACAAGCAAAAACCACAAATTTCAGGACGGGGATAGGCTGTGTGATAGTAAAGTATTCTATGCAGAGGCAAAGAGAGGTGCATACTGGAAATTCTACAGATAGTTTTAAATTTTAGTTCTCTATATTTATCATATAGTAGGCAAAGTTAATGCAAGAATAATCAGGGTATTTTTAGAAAGGAACAAAATTTGACCTGGTTTTCTCTACAAGTTTTCTGTAAAAATAATTAGTTTCTATATAAATTGTACAGATTGACAGATAAGTGAAAATCAAAAGTATAAGAATACCAGAATGTAAAAAGATTGGTAGTAAGCCCTTCCCCCTCAAAAGAAAACCTTTTAGGAAAAACAAGAATAACCTTAAATAAATGTAACTTTATTTATAATACTATATACAAATATAGACAATTATTTTCAATAAGGTCCAGAGGACTCAATTAACACTACAAAATGGTTTGTTTTAATTTTTTTTATAAAATAAATGTTGAGGCTCGGCACGGTGGCTCACACCTGTAATCCCAGCACTTTGGGAGGCTGAGGTGGACGATCACTTAAGGTCAGGAGTACAAGACCAGCCTGGCCAATATGGCCAAAAACTGTCTCCACTAAAAATACAAAAATTAGCTAGGTGTGGTGGTGCATGCCTGTAATCCCAGCTACTTGGGAGGCTGAGGCAGGAGAATCTCTTGAATCTAGGAGGTGGAGGTTACAGTGAGCTGGGATCGCAGCACTGCACTCTAGCCTGAGTGACAGAGCAAGACTCTGTCTCAAAGAAAAAAAAAATTAAAACAAATTTTGAAATGAGAAAAATGTTTTAAAAAAGAATATGAAAACTAAATTTGAAATTAAGCATTTAAGCAGTTCTAATCTGGATGCAAATCTCATAATTGCATTAGCAAAAGAACAGTAAGCAAAGGGGTAGATATGGAGAAAAGAGAAAGTGAAAGGGGGCTAAGCTTTCTGTTTTCACTGAAAATATACTGTTTCATTCTAATTCTAACCAATTAATTAATTGTTTAGAAAAACTTGAAGATAAACGCTAGTAAAATTAAAAAACTTTTTACACATGCATGTGCATTCACATACACACATAATCTTTCAAAGTATAGGAGAGACAAAAACAAGAAAATTTAGGATTAATTCAAATGACAGAAGAGAAGCATAAAGGAAGAATGAAAAAAAGAATTGTATTGGATGAAAGAAATAAGACCAACCATATTAATTACAACAAATATAAAAAATAAAGTCCCCTATTGAGAGAAAATCATTCATTTTCTCTCTAATTTATGGCACAACTTCCTTTAATAATTAAGATTAACGCAACATACACTTTCAATGTTAAAAATTAAAACTTTATATTCTTTCCAAAAAAGTAGGTACACAGATGGTAGTCACATACCCATTTTAAAGACAGAAGAAGGACAATGCCTTGCTGTAAGTGAAGAGCTAGGAATGAAACAGGTTCTCCTCACACTCTTTTATTCTGTTTATTCAGCAGGCTATTCAGAACACTTTCTCAGGCTTGAGCATACCTCTTAGTCTTTCTTTTGTCTCAATATATACCATGTATTTTTCCTAAAGCCATTTTGATATACAAGAGTAACGACTCACCCATGTTTCCAGCCAGTAGTATCCTGGCACATGAATCAGCATACAGTGATGTCAGAGAAATGGCAGAATGTTTTGTGAAAGGCAGCATATCTTTCAGTAGTCTTCCCTAAATAAAGTATAATGCAAATAAAACTTTTTTCTATACTAATACATCTTATAAAATCTTAATAATGAAATTGATTTTCTCCGTCAATAATACATCTCAAGAATCATCTTTTATTACTGAACCACGATTCCCCTCTTTGTAATGAAAATAATTCAAAACTATCCACAGGGGCTTATTTCCTCAAAATTAAGTATTCTAAAGGTATGGAGAAGTATTAATTAGAAGCATCTAGACTCTGAGTATTATAGACTGTCTCTATATTTGGGGTTGTTTTTGCATATCCCATGACCCTTTTCATGCAGTTCCTCAGACTTTCTTTCCAATTACATATTTTCTTTTTTTAAATTTAACTCGAACAGGCATTGACATATTTTCTTTTTAAACAAACATTCTTTTCAGAAGTGAGCTACACTTTTAAGTGTGTCAGTTGTTTTAAACAGGAATGTATGCCTTTTCAGAAACATTTATTTTTTAATATTGGTGCAAGATAAAGAATTGTAAGATAATTAAATTCAAACAGGTTGTTTTTCAGTGCCCACTATAAGCCAGCATTGGGAAGGACTTTCACACGTATTACCTTGTTTAGAGAATAAACATCAACATCTAAGCTTGTGCAGAGTTTGAATCTGCTACTCATTTTGTTAGACTGCTTGGACATCACCTCTTCCCTTCCTATTTCTTTTACTCTTTCATTTCCATGTTAGAAAAAAAAAGGTATTGTTCTAATACCGAGATCATCTCAAGGAAAGTTATTGTTAGGATACTTTGTATTTTCAAACCAGGGTTGCTTTTTTACACAAATAAGCTAGGATCTACTGGTAGACTTAGAATCATATCTGGCAGAAAGCCATGAGGTTCTGCGTTGTTGGATCCCATTATCTGCCACACGAACTGCTGTGTTTTCTGAGTTTCTCTGTAGGAAGGAGTCTTACCACAAGCGAGGCCACCTCCTCTGCTTTTCTGAGGATTTCATTTTCATCATCCTAAGGCTACTCAAGATCCTTCCTTTCATCGTCTTCTGTCCTCTTAATTCCACCCTAAATCGTTTTAAACCTTCTGGTAAATGAAAGTTTTATTTTTCTTTGCAAGATGTTGAAGGACACTCAATATGATGCAATACCTTCTTTCAACTGTTTGGTAAACTAGCAATTTACTGGATACTCAACACTTCAGTGTTCTTATACTCTTTCACTATAATACACAATTAATATCTTTTAATATTATTTAAATATTCAATAAGACATTTAGTGGCATGTATTCATAACTCAATTTAAAAGAAAGATTTGAATATTTTGAAAGCATGAACCCATCAAAACTAATGCCCTTGGTGGGCATGGTGGCTCACGCCTGTAATCCCAGCACATTGGGAGCCCAAGAAGGGCAGATCACAAGGTCAGGAGTTTGAGACAAGCCTGGTCAATATGGTGAAACCTTGTCTCTACTAAAAATATAAAAATTAGCCAGGTGTGGTGGTGTGTGCCTGTAGTCCCAGCTACTCGGGAGGCTGAGGCGGAAGAATTGCTTGAACCCAGGAGGCAGAGGTTTTAGTGAGCCGAGATGGCACCACTGCACTCCAGCCTGGTGACAGAGTGAGACTCTGTCTCAAAAAACACACACACAAACAAACAACAACAAAAACAACAACAAAAAACTAATGCCCTCTTCCCCCCAAATAAAAGAATTATAAGTAGACTCAATAGATTTTTCTAGTAAATCTTCATGCCGGATTCACCATTACTGCTTCTATTAGGGACATAAGGGATAAGACTGAAGCAGTGTGTCAAAGGTGAAGATTTTCCCAGAAATTCCTGCCTGTGAGGCTTGCCTGACCAATTAACATTCTTCTCTCAATATGGGTATCTATCTGTATGCAGGTATCTATCTGTATGCATACATATATATCCCAATATAGGTAGCTATCTGTAATGTTTTTGATAGAAAAGTAGAAGAGCTTCCAAAAAGACAGAGAGATTTGAAATAGCTAAGTTAGCAGTTTTGATGATTGGATCTTCTGAGTTACAAAACTCTTCTCTAGTAAAGTTTGGGTAGCATTATCAATACACAGGCTGCAAAATCAGCAATTTGGCTAGAAAGCCGAGAAAATATTAGAATTGGATGCCATATGGAAGAACGCTAAGATTCACTTAATGACTCTTTTTATCTTTCCCATTCTTTCCTATTCCCAGACTTGCTGGGCTGCATTACTTCCATAGTCCACAAGCGGAGGTGTCCGTCCTCATGAGCAGTGACAAGGATAGGTGGTGGGGATTCTGGAAAATTGGCACTTCCAGGATGTTTTTTGTCCACTGACTGTTGCTCTCCTGCCACGACATCTGTTCGTTCACCTATTGGAGAAATTAATGAACTATCATGAGGCCAGACACAGTGGCTCACACCTATAATCCCAACAGTTTGGGAGACTGAGGTGATGGATCACTTGAGGTCAGGAGTTTGAGAGCAGCCTGGCCAACATGGTGAAACCCCATCTCTACTAAAAATACAAAAATTACACCTGTAATCCCAGCTATTTAGGAGGCTAAGGCAGGAGAATCGCTTGAACCTGTGAGGTAGAGGTTGCTGTGAGCCGAGATGGCATCACTGCACTCCAGCCTGGGGGACAGAGCCAAGACTCTGTCTCAAAAAAAAAAAAAAAAAAAAAGCTATCATGGAATTTGCAATACTTAGAATTCCAAATTTTTATGGAATGTAAAATGAAAGGTAGACAAGAAAGTAGCAAAAGCAACACATTCTTTTTCTTTTTTTTTTTTTTAACCCAGAGAACTTTAGTCAGGACAAAGGACGAAAAAAAAAGCATTAACAAATGGAATCCTGGATCACTGAAAAAATATAAAAAACTTATTTTGATCATATTGTAAAAGCTTCCATACTACACGTAACAGCTCAAACAAGGTATTTATTCATGAATCTTACACATACAGAAAGGTATATAAATTCAGTATAAGTTTTAGAAAAATGGGATGGAGACCAAGAAGTTCAGTCATGTTTTGGATTCTTAAAGCCTATAGTTAGTATTTAAAAAGGTATCATCATAATGAAAATTCTGCCTTTTAGACTACTGAATCCCAGAGCACCTCAACGTTTGGTTACAAAAAGAATATATGTGTGTGTGTGTGTGTGTGTGTGTGTGTGTGTGTATTATATATACATATATAATGAATGTATATAGGAGCATATACAATGAATTCATATATTAAGAAATATATATTCATCAAGAATATTCTATCATCTAAATGCCCTATTGCAAAGAAGTTACTTTATTATAAAGCAGACAGGTGATTTCATACTGACCTTTAACCTCACTGTCATGTATGCTCTGCTTGCTTCCCTGAATTAGGGGAGGAAAGGAGAAAATACTTCTATGACATTGTAAGCAAACGAGATATACTGGGAGAATAAATTCTTCAGATAGTTGAATTTTTATTTCTAAGCATTCCTTTTTAAATTATACTTAAATTTGTTTTCTCTTTCTGAAAAAATGTATTGCAGAGATTTTCATGTCCAGAAATAGACAATTCATAACACAACATTCTTCCAGTGGTTGAGGTACAGCATAATAAAGAAAGTAATTAAAAATGCCTGATGCGTGCTCAGTTCTTGGTTTACATTAGCTCTAATTGTATCCACAACCATGCAACTTAGTCTTCATCATTTCCTTTTTACTGAAACAGAAACAGAAACTCAGATTAAATGACACCTCTAAAGGTAATCAGATAATAAATGAAGGACTTGGATTCAAATACAAGTCTCTCTGGCTTTTGCTTTCATGTAAGTTTATTCTTTCCACTATGCTGCTGATTTAAAAATGATTTTTGCAGTGATAACTTTTCTTCAAACAAAATTCTAATGAGAAATATAAAGCATAAAAATATATAAAATTGGAACTGAGAACACAGTTTGAAAATCACTGCATTACATTATATGTTGTAATGTAGTTATATTACCTGCTGTCTCTTCTCCCTGTGACATATGTATACTACTTAACTTTTTAGCGAAATAGATAGTCTAAAATTACTTCATTACTTTGTAAGTATAAAAATAACTTGCATAATTTGTTTGTGATTGTATATTGATTATTCACAGATGTGAAAGTTTGAAAAATACATAAAAATTGAAAAACATAAAATTGAAAAAAAACTAGACATCGAATTTTTTGCAAAACAAAGAGTTTTTATGTATACACACAGAATGTTTCCGCTGTTACCTTTATCAAAGGAGGGGATCAAATGCTCAATATCACTATTTTTTTAACCAACCTTGAGAATGACAGGAAGACAGATGACTCTCTCTGTGTCTTGCTTACCTTACTACTCTGTGGCCCTTTGCTGGACTCACACTGGGATGAAGAACATATGGAATCCTGACTTGGTCTCCTGTAAGGGGAGGAGGGAAACCCAAGGATAAAAGGTGAAGTATGGTATCCTACCATACTCAAAGGGTGTGCTTCTCTGCTTTAATTTCAGCTGATTGCTTCTTTGATCATCTGTGGATACTGAGCCACTCACTTAGGAAACAAATCATACCTTATATTTTGTGTAATAAATGTTGACCACTATAATATTGGTGGAGACTACTGGGGAGTCTCCACCTTCCCCAAAAAGTATGGCCAAGTAAGCATTTTCTATCTCTGCTACTGTGATAAAGGGTGCAAATGAGGTTTGTTGCTCCCTGGTTCAGGAAATAAAAGTCTGGCCTATCTTACTGCTAAGGCTAGATTCAGTCCCAGAGACTCTTACATCGAAATGGTGGGGGGTGAGGTGGCAGTGGGGGACCCTACAAGCCTGTCTAACTTCCGGCTCTACAGTGTCTGGTTCTAACTGGATCCTCGTCTGCGGCACTCCACTGAAATGGGCTGAAAAGTGGCTTAAGACGCAGGTGCAGATGTCTACAGAATAAGTCCTCAAAATATTCTCAGAACGATTTCGATGGAATTTCATGCCAAGGGGTAGGGAAGGGGTTACGTTCTGGCTTACCGCTGGGTGACCCAAAACCAGCACAGACGCTTTTCATTTCTCTTCAAAGTTATATGTGAGATTGTCTATTGCCTGCAAACCAGAGCTCTTAAGCAAATATAAATAGGAAAAACACTTTTTCTTAAATCCTCTGCTCTCTCAGAAATGGATGACAACTGCTCAGTTGCAGTGAATGGTGAATGGAACCTCCTGCCATATGACCTTCTGTACTTGCCTTGCAAGTCCTTCCTTCTGCTTCACACCAGTGTTAGATTTTGGCAAAAAGTATGGCCAAGTGAGCATATTCTGTCTCTGCTACTGAGATGATGGTGCTGTGAGACGGCCACGGTAACGGGACCACACAGCACTTTAAATCCCTGAGGAGAACCTCACCTCCAAAGTGACAGTAATGGAAAGAAAGCTGAAGCCCCCTGTCGACCCAACTGATGCCTCTTTTTCGTTGTCCCTTTCTTAACATTGGGATGAAGTAAACTCTTTCTATTGCTTTTAATGGCAAAAACCACCGTTAATTTTGCATCAACCTAATGTATCGGCCACCTAAGTCCCAGACAGCATTACTGGTTCAGTAAGTACCGAGTTACCTTGCACATTCAGGGGTACGAAAGAGGAAGAGTATGTCATTAATTTTAAAGCGCTTGGGATCCAAGTCAGGGTTTACAGTGAAACAATCTTCAGGTCGGTACCTGGAAATAAGTATACGTTTACAAGATATAAATTCACAAATTATGGAACTTACAGTACTAAGATTGTATATTCCCTGCAGAGCTAATCAAGTCCTCAAATGCTGATATTATTGAACATGAAAATAAAAGGCAAGGGGGTAGAGTTTGAACACAACTTTTTTAACAAGGTTCTGTACAAGAACATGATTGTCAGTGGCTTAAAAGTGGTTAAAAGTCTTTTAGTTCAACTAACTGGTCTAGTCTTCCTACCTGTAGATCAGAGAGTAGGCTTATACAAAATCCGGTGGATAAAACTCTATTTTATTTTACTTTTAGACATGGGGGCCCACTGTGTTGTCCAGACTGGTCTTGAACTCCTGGGCTCAAGTGATCCTCCTGCCTTGGCCTCCCAAAGTGCTGGGATTACTGATGGGAGCCACCATACCTGGCCGGTTTTATACCAGTGTAAATAATAGAGTTCTAATCTTTAAATAAGTGGAGTTATTAATTTTAATAAAATATCATTATTACCCTTAAAAGAGCTTATAATGGAGTGGAGGAGAACAGGCAGTCCAGTGAAGACACTGATCTCACTGCTCCAGTCTCCTGTTGACCCAGATTCCAAGGTCAACATTGACCTTTCTAGGGCTTTCCTAGAAACAGGGCAATAGTCCCTGAATGCCTGCACTGACACATCATGCTTGGCTCTTAAAGCTGCGCTTAAAATTCATTATAGCAAATAGAACTTACAGCAAAATTCCCCATTTTCTTTAGTGGAAATTGCTTCTGTGAGTGATGAAGGGGCCTACCTGGAAAGTGAACCCGAGCTCAAGGGAGAAGCCTACGAGCTTGATGACTTGTTGAGCTCAAATTTTTTAGAGATTTCTGCTGTGCAGATGAGCTGAGTCGTGAAGCGAATTATTAACTAGCAAGAATAATATTAAGTCTGGGATCAAAAAAGCCTGAGGCTTAGAGCAGGAAGAGAAGAGTTATTTCTTCTGACTGGTGAAGGGGTCTTAGCAAAATCTGAGGTAGACAAAGAGATGGGATCTACTGCAAATATCGAAACCATTTTCAGTTTTAGAACCTTTAAAGCTGGGCCTAAATTACCTTCCACAGCTCTGTGCTAAATCACACGTTTTGCAAAACACTGTACTGATTCTAAATCAATTGTCTCATATAATTATCTGCCTACAGGAAAGGGACACTTGTGTGCCCCACTACACTTGGTTGTTTTTCCTGATTGGATGTTGGATTCCTGTGCATCCCTTCAAGGCTCTTTAACAAGGAGGATCTTCACCTTTAAAGTGGGATTATCATTGCGGGTGTTGCCCCCCTCTTTAGGCCGTGGCATCGAGATTATGGTCTTTTTGGTCTGTCTGCTTTCCCTTCTTAGGCAGGAGTCATACACAAGCTGACACGGGGTGAAAAGTAGCAAGAAGGTGAGGAAGTGGCAGTGCAGACAGCTGTAGGTACCAAATGGCAAGTATACACTCTGTGAGGAAAGCCTGGGGGCATGGGCTGCAGTGAAGGCATGGAAGGAGGGCAGGAGATCCAGGGGCAGGATCCGGGAGCCTATGGAGAGAGGTGCAGAAAGAGGGGTCTGCAGAAACAGCTGTTTCAATTAAAGGTTCAAAGAGAAGAAATCCATAGTCCAAACAAGAAACGATTATTTCCTCTCAAAAACTGGCTAAAAGGAATGACTCAGACTTGGATGGGAAGGGAGCAGGCAGACCAGCCATATGGTAAGTACTCTAAATAGAGAGGGAGACATTCCTCTTCTTTTCTCTTGCCCTTTCCAATTCTCCTTTCCCTCCTCTTTTATACCTCTTCTCTTCCCTCAAATGCTTAAACTTGATTTTCTTTTCATTCATTGTTAAGGTTCTTGGCCATCTTGTATCTGCAAGTAAAATTTTACAAATCCCCTTGCCATAGGGTGGCCACACATAGCCCTTGCATGCTTTCCAATTACACAGCTGGGGAGAAATTATTTACAATCCATCCAAGCACATCATTCAATGCTACTTTAGTTCCTTTGAAACAAGTGGAAAAAACATTTAGAGGTGGATGGTACGGGGAGGGTAAGATTTTGTCCATAGTCTAGAGTAAATCTAATTGGTTGAGAGGAATCATTGCATCTACCACATCAGCCCCTGGTATCCCCAACCTGTAATAAATCAGATGTGTTGAGGTGGTGAATGAGAAGGACAGGCCATCAAGGACTCTTCTCACCATTTGCCTTGGTGACTGAGCAGATGGTGGTGGCTCTGGGAATACAGGAAGGGGAGAGGTGTGGGAGCAGGGAGTAGGTTGGAAAGATGTTTTAGGCACGTGGGGCTTTGAGTGTCTTGGTAGCAATCCAGATGAAAATTGCCAGTAGGCAACTGGTTATGTGTGTTTGAAGTTCTGGAGAGATTAGTGTTTGAAGTTATTACATATTTTAATTAGTTGTCGAGGTCATCAATTTGGGCAAGATCACACATGAAAAGCGTATACTAGGTGAGAATAGTAAAGATCAAAGCTCTCAGCAATACAGATGCTTACAGTTCAACTTACACCAATTTAGACACTTAGAACATAATCTGTTCATAACTATAACCTCCAGGAAAGCCTGCCTTGAGTGTTATCACCATTTTTATTTATTGTTTTTTTCTTCCCTGAGGTTTTTTTGGGGATTTTTTTGATACTGAGTTTCACTCACTCTGTCACCCAAGCTGTAGCGCAGTGGCGTGATGTCAGCTCACTGCAACCTCCACTTCTCAGGTTTCTGCAATTCTCATGCCTCACCCTCCCCATTAGCTGGGATTATAGGCATGTGCCACCACACCTGACTACTTTTTGTACTTTTAGTAGAGACAGGGTTTCACCATGTTGGCCAGGATGGTCTCGAACTCCTGGCCTTACGTGATCCTCCCGCCTCAGCCTCCCAAAGTGCTGGGCTCACAGACCTGAACCACTGCACCCAGCCCTCCCTCAAGTGTTGCATGTTACTTGGCTCTTCTGCATTACAGCTTTTACGTTGTTTAAAGAAAATTCACGACTTACACTTTTTTGACAGTAGACGTTACAAAATTCCACAAGATGATCATACCACTTAAGGTTCCCGCTGCTATCAAATTATATCCTTCTACTTGTAGTGAATCAATGCAGTTCACTTGTAATAAATTAATGGCAGGTTTCTGAAGAACGAAGGAAACAGAACATCATGAATACAGTATTCATGATTCATGGTACAAATGTCATGTGAACACTTCGTAATTGTCGTTAACTTAAAACAAAATGCCTCATTATATCTATTTTTAATCCCAGAGCATGAAATTTAGTAAAATCTAATTTTTCTTGCACTATAATTTTTTAACTGGGCAGAATTTATTAAAACAACAAAAACATCCTCTTCGTTTTTGCTGGCTTCTTTTTCTCAGCCTTATTTATTCTTCCCCACCACCTATTAGATTAACTTCCCGTCTTTCTCTTCCCTTCAAAGTTTTTGAAAGAATATTTGTCATTTCCCACTTACCAACTTTTCTTTCACTAAGCAATTTTCATTGGCTGCTGCTCCTAACACTCTGTGATAGCTTTTCCTATTTATCATTAAGGCATGTTTCAACTATCTTGCCTCAAATATTTGTTGGACATCTACTATGTTAGATTCTTGGAATACAAAGTCAAGTAGGACATCTGTGATCTGGAGAAACTAATAATACTTTAAAGTACTCAGATAAAGTGTTGATTAGGGTGCAGTGTGAAAGGGCTGTATCAGAAGGAGGCACACAGAAGACTTGAGGGCATGGAAGAGTGACATTTAAATAAGAAAAGAGGTTTATTACCACCGTTAATTACCACTCTCAGTTGCTCTCCCCTTTTTGAAATTTTTTACTCTCCTGATGTCCTTGACATCTGGCTTTGCTGTGTCTCTGTGACTTTTCTTTTTGTTTCCTACTTGGTACCCTCTTGCTCTGCCAGCCTTTTAAATATTAATATTCGTGGGGTTTATCTCAACTTCATTTGCTTTTTTTCTTTTTTTTCAAGTCTTTCTGAGGAATCTCAGATTATGTTTCAAATACCATCTCAATGGTCATGATCTAATTATCTAGTCCAGACCCCTCCCGCAAGCTTCAGGCTTATATATTTAATTACTTAGACATTTTACAGGTATCTCAATGTTAGTAATATCTTATATATAAGAAAGTTATATATCTTATCACTTTCCTTAAGCATGTTTCTTCACTCAGTACTTTTTCTTCTGAGACTGATTTCACTCTGTCGCCCAGACTAGATAGAGTACGGTAGAATGATCACAGCTCACTGCAGCGTCAACCTCCTGGGCTCAAGTGATCCTCCCACCTTGGGCCCTGGAGTAGATGGGACCACAGGTGGGTGCCACCATGCCCGGTTAATGTTTGCTTTTTGTAGAGACAAGGCTTCACTGTGTTGCCAGGGTGGTCTCGAACTCCTGAGCTCAAGTCATCCTCCTGCCTCGGCCTCCCAAAGTGCTGGGACTATAGGCATCAGCATGGTGCCCAGGCCCTCTTCTTTACTTCATTGGTTAGCACTGTTTTCCAATTCATCATTCAAGTTCGAAATCCTGGAGTTGTCCTTCTTTCCTTCCAGTATCCTCCTCTCCCAACTGCATGGTATCAATTGCTACTTTTACTGCCTAGATATTTTCTGAAACCAAAACCTTTTCTTCTGCACCATCTCCATTGTCATCACCTTACATCTTTTATTATTTCTTAATTGTAAATTTGTTTAGAGACAGAATCTTGACCTGTCACTCAAGCTGGTCTGCAGTGGTACAATCGTAGCTCACTACAATCTCAAACTCCTGGGCTCAGGCAGTCCTCCCACCTTAGCCTCCCCAGTAGCTGTGACTAAAGGTGCACTGCACCACACCCAACTAATTTTCTTTAATTAAAAAATTTTTTTTGTAGAGACAGGGTCTATGTTGCCCAGGCTGGTCTCGAACTTTTGGCCTCAGGTGATCCTCCCACCTTGGCCTCCCAAAGTGCTGAGATTACAGGTGTGAGCCACTAAATCTGGCCATCCTTAAATCTTTTAACTAAAACAGTAAGTAGCTTGTTGCCTGAATCTTCTGCCTCTAGTCTTGTCCCTTTCAAATATGTCATCCAAGCAGCATCAAAGATGAGCTGCCCACAACACAAACCTGATAGTGTCATTTCTAATTTAAAAGCCCTTCAGTGGCCTTCCATTTGTTACAGGACACTCAAGCTCCTTATTCTTCTAAGCATGGTCTGGTTCCTACCTATCTATATGTCTTCATTTTTTACTACTCCTGGTATTACTGCAGCCACACTGAGATACTTGCAGTTATCCTTCACAAACCATGCAATATTCTATCTCCATGATTCTGTTCGCATTACCTGCTCCAGTTGACATTCACAGTCTTTTCATTACCCTCTGGAAACTGCCTATCTGAGCCAAGCTAACTCCTTTAGCTATAATTCAGCAATTACCCTCTTCAAAAACCTCCCCCTCTCCCTAGCCCTCTAGGATCTCTGCTGTACTTCTATAGTGCAGATACTATACCTCATTAATCCTGACATTCCCAGTACTAAGAACAGTGCATGATACATGGCAGGTATTCAATAAAAGTGCTTCCTAAATAAAAGAGTTTTAGGGAGAGGATTTCCATGCACAATTCAATTTTTTTCCTAAGTGACTTTTGCAAACTTTTTTTGAGTCTCACCCTGTCGCCCAGGCTGGAGTGCAGTGGTACATCTTGGCTCACTGCAACCTCTGCCTTCCGGGTTCAGGCGATTCTCATGCCTCTGCCTCCGCAGTAGCTAGGATTACAGGCGTGCGCCACCGCACCCAGCTAACTTTTGTATTTTTAGTAGAGGTGGGGTTTTACTATGCCTATCAGGCTGGTCTCAAACTCCCGACCTCAAGTGACCCTCCCACCTCTGCCTCCCAAAGTGCTGGGATTACAGGCATGAGTCTCCATACCCGCCTGACTTTTTGCAAACTTTCAATCTATAATTTTAAAGTTTGTTGCAAAAAGGAAGTGCTATAATGATAATTATGTTAACTACAAAACATAAGTGTTCAAAATCGGAGATAATTTACATTTACATTAAAAGCCTAAAAGGCACTTTATTGTGCTTCAATAATTTATTTTACAATTTATTGCAATAATTTTTCTCTTTTTTTTAGGCGATCATCATTTTTTATTACCCATGCAATTATTTGCTAACTGCTTGGCTCTGACTCACTATGCAGTTATCTTTCTGTTTTTATTAGCTATAAATAAAATGTCATATACCAAATACATATAATTGAACCTAGTGTTTCCAATGGCATATAGAATTGGAAAGGGAAGTAGGCTAGAATTATTCTATGAGGAGATGCATTTTGTTCTGCTTTTTGTGCACATTACCTGATAACATTATTATGACATAGTCACTGTACATATTGATTTCAAAGGGCTTTTAGCTAAGAATAAAACCTACTTATTTAAACTAGCAGTGAATGAGATTCACATTGCAGGTTCAAACTGACATTTGTTTCAATATAAGGAAAACTAATACAGTATCTCTCCATTCTACGATAAAATAATAGTTTCCAAATTCCATAAAACAGCTATCTTATTCTGTTATCTTATTTTTTGCAAGGTGGTTTTATGGTTAATAATAATAAAAAAGGAAATAAATTATATTATGGTTGTTTTGCTAATGTCAGAGAGAAAAAAACTTAACACTCTCTTTAATTTCTTCTGCTATAACTTGCAATTTTCTCACATTCTTTAGCGTCTGACCACTTATCTCTTTATTATTATTATTTTTTATTTTATTATTATTGTTTTAGAGACAGGGTCTCGCTATGTTGCCCAGGCTGGAGTGCAGTGGCTATTCACAGGCATGATCCCACTACTGATCTGCACGGGAGTTTTGACCTGCTCTGTTTCCGACTTGGGCTGGCTCACTCCTCCTTAGGCAACCTGGTGGTGCCCTGCTCCCAGGAGATCACCATATTGATGCTGAACTTAGTGCAGACACCCGATCGGCATAGTGCACTACAGCCCAGAACTCCTGGGCTCAAGCGATCCTCCCACCTCAGCCTCCCAAGTAGCTGGGACTACAGGCAGGTGCCACTGCGCCTGGCCACTTATCTCTTTAGAAGCTGAAAAGTACAAGTGGTTTGAGCTAATATTAGAGTAAATCAATAAAGTTAATAAAGATTCTTATTTAAAAAATTGGTTTAAATTTTTGTAGGAACAAAAAGGTACAGCTTTCTTATTTTCTATTCTTCAGCCTCACACATTTGCCCCAAAGACTTCATCCCTCAGACATGCACAGATGCGCCTGCCGTGTTGAGGAGGTGTAAGCATATCACAAAAATAGCTTTCTGAAGAGATTTTAAATTAAGTTGTTAAATCCAACATATACAGCTACTTAGGGAAAAAAAAAAGCTTTCTTTCAAAATATTACTGTTCATTGACAATGCACCCAGGAGCTCTGATGGAGATGTACAAGATGGACATTGTTTTCATGCCGGTGGATACAACAGTCCTTCTGCAGTCCATGGATCAAGGGGCAATTTTGACTTTGAAGTCTAATATTTAAAAAACACATTTTGTAAGGCTACAGCTGCCATAGATAGTGATTCCTATGATGAATCTGGTCGGTCAAAGTAAATTGAAAACTTTCTGGAAAGAACTCACCATTCTAGATGCCATTAAGAACACTTGCGATTCATGGGAGGAGGTCAAAAGAGCAATGTGAACAGGAATTTGGAATAAGAGGATTCTAACCCTTAAAGATACTTGGAAGGGTTCAAGACTTCAGTGGAGGAAGTAACTGCAGATATGGTAGAAATAGCAAGAGAACTAGAGTTAGGAGCAAAGCCTAGCTTGCTGCAACCTCATGATCAAACTTGAATGGATGAGGAATTGCTTCTTACGGATGAGCAAAGAAGGTGGTTTCTTGAGATGGAATACGCTCCTGGTGAAGATGCTGTGAACATTGCTGAAATGACAGCAAAGGTTACCTAAAAGGTTACCTAAACTTAGATGATTGGGGAGAGGCAGGATTTAAGAGAATTGATACCAATTTAGAAAGACATTTTACTGTGGGTAAAATGCTATCAAACAGCATCACATGCTACAGAGAAATCTTTCATGAAAGGAAAAGGCAATCCATGTGGCACATTTCATGGCTGTCTTATTTTTAAAAATTGCCACAGTCACCCCAGCCTTCAGCAACCACCTCTCTGATCAGTCAGCGGCTATCGACTTTGAGTCAAGACCCTCTACCAGCAAAAAATTAGGACTTCCCGAAGGCTTAGATGATCATTAGCATTTTTTAGCAATAAAGTATTTTAAAGTATATACATTTTTTAGGCATAACACTATTGTATACATAATAGACTACAGTACAGTGTAAATATAACTTTTTTTTTGAGACAGAGTCTCACTCTGTCACCCAGGCTGGAGTGCAATGGTGCGATCTGGGCTCACTGCAACCTCTGTCTCCCAGGTTCAATTGATTCTCCTGCCTCAGTCTTCCAAGTAGCTGGAATTACAGGCACGTGCCACCATGCCCAGCTAATTTTTGTATTTTTAGTAGAGATGGGTTTCACCATGTTGGCTAGGCTCATCTCAAACTCCTGACCTCAAGAGATCCACCTGCCTCAGCCTCCCAAAGTGCTAGGATTACAGGCATGAGCCACCATGTCCAGCCTAAATGTAACTTTTACATATGCACTAGGAAACCAAAAATTTCTTGCTTTGTGACATTTGCTTTATTGTCATGGTCTGGAACTGAACCCTCAATATCTCCCAGGTGTGCCTGCTGTTATTATCATTTCTTGCTCACAAACACTTCAAGAATTTTCAAAAAGAAAGCAAGCTACGATGGAATACTACTCAAGCATAAAAGCGAGTGAGCTGCTGATTTATGCAGCCACACAGGCAAATCTCAAAAGCATCATGCTAAATGAACAAAACCTTAAATGTCTACTATATTATTCTACTTGTGTGGCATTCTAGGGTAGAAAAAAACAAATGTTTGGTGAAAAACATTAGAACAGTGTTTGCCTTTGGGTAAAGAGCAGATATTGAATAGGCAGGGACATGAAGAAACTTTCTGGGGTGATGGTGAAGTTCTTTATCTTGATAGGGGTTCTGGTTGTTTATGTTCCTCTTCAAACTCATGGAATAGCAGCTTCAAATTTGTGCATTTTATTTGATATATGTTTCACTAAAAACAAAATCATAAACAGTGAACTCTAGTTAATCATGCACACACAGAAGTGTTTAGGGGTGATATGTATCAATGCCTTCGGCATACTTTGAAATATATTTTAAAAATAAGATGGATATAAGGGTGAGCAGAAGATGGACTGATGAATAAATATATGATAAAGCAAGGCCTGCAAACTGTTAATAGTAAAATTTAAATGGATGAATATATGGGTGCTCACTCTAATTTTTTCAACTTTCCTAACGTCTAGAAATTTTCATATTAAATGTTGAGAAAGAAAAAGCTGTGAACCTTGCACTCTTCAGAAAAAAAAAGTTGTGCATACAATTTCAGAGCGCCAAAGTCTACACATGATCAGAGAGCCAATGGGTTGCAGGCTAAAAATTCTGGGTCTATAACTTTTTTTTTTTAATTGTAATAAGACTTTCATATTAAGGAATGCTGCATCATGATAACTATCTTTTTTTAATACTTTAAGTTCTGGGCTACATGTGCAGAACATGCAGGTTTGTTACATAGGTATACACATGCCATGGTGGTTTGCTGCACCCATCAACCCATCATCAACATTAGATATTTCTCCTAATGCTATTCCTCCATTATCCCCCCACCCCCTGCTATCCCTTCCCCCACCCCAACCCCCCACCCCACAACAGGCACCTGTGAGTGATGTTCCCCTCCCTGTGTCCCTGTGTTCTCATTGCTCAACATCCACTTATGTGTGAGAACATGCGGTATTTGGTTTTCCGTTCTTGTCAGCTTGCTGAAAATGATGGTTTCCAGCTCTCTCGATCAGATCTTTGAAAGCCCTGTGCAGGTGGTCCTGGTGTTCATTGATATGATTGGCCATTCTTATAAAAAAACTCTCAGGGCAGCCCAGGCTGAGGGACGGAGTTTCCAAGTCAGGAATGAACTGCTGTTGGGCGCACACAGATAACTCATGATCATAACTGAAGGCTACCAAGACTTTGTGAAGCTCACTTAACTGGCTCAGGTAAGGGGCAAACTTTCCTGGTGGTCTATCCAGCGAGCACTTTCTCTGGACTTCCGACTCCTGGATACTGTCTGGGTATATCATTTCCACTAATTTTCTGAATTGTGAAGCGGGCATTGGGTAATTCTGCACCTTACGACAACACAGCTGTACTAAACCTCTTCTGTGGTGAATCCAGTCACAGAGGTGGCTCAGCCACTCATCCAGGGTACTCTCGTTGAGGCCGACATCTATGAACACCTTCAAGAGCTCATGTATGAACATTGTCAACAGCTTACGCTCTCCCGTCCTTGGACGGTCCTCCACTGTCTGCCTCTTACTCGTAGCCTCTGGGGAGCACGACAGGGCGCTGGGTCCAGACCACGTGGTCCAGAAATTCTCATCAACATTCCCCAAATCAAGCACTTGAAGTTTCCACCTCCTGGGGCGAACCTTCATGTACACCAGTGAATCAAGTCCCTCCAGCACAGCTCGCAAGGTCTCCAGGTGAGGTGTCTTCATCAGGGACCCCAGAGGGAGGCGGGGGAAGGGCCAGGTCCGCACCATGACCTATAGAATCTCATAGTGCCTGCTGCTGAAGGCCTCCATGAGCATCAGGGGGAAGAATTCCCCTGGCAGCTCATCCAGAGTGGAGGTGTTCAAGCACAGGTCCCTCAGCAGACTCTGCGCTGCCAGCTCCATGAGTCTGCGTGGGGCCTGCAGGCACATTCTGATACATTTTGTAGTGTGCTCAGACCTCTTGGAGAATAAGACAGTAACTTCAGGCACCACTGCTCTGGGTCTCTTCTGCGGCTGCTCACGAGCTTTCTTCGAGTCTATAACTTTTGAAGCTCTATCACTAAGAACTTGTCAGGAGACAAGTATTTTAATATTCATTTACTATGAGAAGTTAAAGCTGGCTATTTTAAGACTCCTTACAATTTTGGAATTCAGAGAATATCCTGAAAAAAATGATCTGATGACATACTCTCCTTATTTAGATGTTAAAATAACAGTAAAAATCAGCTACAACAAAACAGGTGCCTTTACAGTTGACCAAGTGATGTTGCTAGACAAAATGAGAAGCTTGAAAAAAACAAGCCTATAAAAAGGGAGAGCTGAAGTTTTATTAACTGACAATGAAAAATTTAGTTACAATCATATGATGTAATAATGATAAAATTAGTAATTCGCTAGAAAAAGTGACCAACCATTTTGTGATGTTTTGACACGGTGTCAAACTTACCCTTCTTAAAATCTCAGAGAATTTTAAAAACCTACCTATTCTTAGAGAGTTGAATTATTTTTAGATAGACAGATGTGCTATTTTTAGATAGGTGAATGGGTTACCTGGAAGAAGACTGAAGAAGACTTATGATTATTTCCAAGAAGTAGTTCCTGATAACCAGAAACCACAGCTACACCCAGCTTCCCAGAACTTAGCTTTGCCATGGAAAAGAAGGACATACACAAAATGAAAACACTAATAAGAAACTGGAACAAATATTTGGAACTTATATCACCAAGGACTAGTATCCACAATATATCTTCCTAATTATTTGTATATAAAAATATATATATTTCCAATGTATCCAATATACAGAAAGCATTTAAAATATTAGAAGGAAAAGAAGAACAATTATAGAAAAATTGACAAAATATATGAACAAATAGTCCATATGTGTATTAGCAAGATGTTCCACTCACTCATTATAAGATAAATGCAAACTAAAGTATACCAAATTATATTTTAACAAGAAGGGTAAGTTTGTGGCTGTATTAAAAGGTCACAGAATGATTTTCATTTTTTTTCTGGCCAATTATTATTTCACTATTTTTACATCACATAATTTTAACTAAAATTTTCAATGACAGTTAATGAAATTCCAGCTTTCTCTTTTCATAAGTTTTTATCTTTTTAAAAAACTCATTTTGTTTTCATGGAATCCCTTGTTCAAGTATAAAGGCACTTGTTTTGATTTCTCATCTAGATTTGAAAAAGCTCAAACGTTTGACTCTAATATACAGTGTTGGCAAGGCTGTGGGGAAATAGGCAGTCTCACGTATTAGTGGCAAGGCAGAGTTGTGTAACTTCTGTGCAGGGGACTTTGGTAATGTCTAGGAGGACTATATTAGCATTTACTTTTTGACCCAGCAATCTGATCTCTCTTCTGGGAATTTATTCCAAATCTATCCCACTGTGTATAGTTAGTTTTCCAGTTGTGTTGGCTTCCAACTATATATATATATATATATATATACACACACATACATACACACATATATATACATACATACATATATATACATATATATGTGTGTATATATTTGTATTACCAAGATCCATACATGTATTAGCAAGATGTTCCACTCACTCATTATAAGATAAATGCAAATTAAAGTATATATATATATAGTTAAAGTATATATATTTTTTAATTTGTATTTATCTTAGAATGAATTTAACTATATACATACACTTTAATTTGCATGTACCTTATAATGAGTGGAGCAAATTAAAGTATATATATTGAATTAAAGTATAAATATATATACTTTAATTTGCATTTGTCTTATAATGAGTGAGTGGAGCATCTTGCTAATACTTGTATGGACTATTTGTTCATATCTTTTGTTCATTTTTCTATGTAGGTTGCTCTTCTTTTCCTTCTAATGTTTTAAAAGCTTTCTGCACATTAGATACCTTAGAAATATGTATATATATATGTATATATAAATAATTAGGAAGATATATTATGGATATTAGCCCTTTGTGATATAAGTTCCACATATTTTTTCCAGTTTCTTGTTAGTGTTTTCATTTTGCGTATGTCCTTTTTTGCCATTGCAATGCTAAGTTCTGGGAAGCTGGGTGTAGCTGCGGTTTCTGGTTATCAGGAACCACTTCTTGGAAATAATCATAAGTCACACACACACACAGACACACACACACACACACATACATGGCTATTTGTTGCAGCAGTACTTTTAATTGGAAAAGATTAAAAACAACCCGAATGCCTGCCTACAGAGGACTAGTTGAATAAACAATGGTACGTTCATCCACATGAAGTACTATAGCATTTTCAGAAAGAAAAATGAAATACGTGTACACCCATGTCCATGGCAGCATTGTTATTAACAGCAAAAAAGTGAAAGCAACCCAACTATCCATTGACGGATGAATGGGTGAGCAACATGTGTTCTCTGCATACATCGGAATAATGTTCAGCCTTTAAAAGGAAGGACACTGTGACATACGCTACACATAGATGAACCTTGAGGACATCACGCTTGAGTGAAACAAAGCAGTCGCAGAGGACAAATACCATATGTTTCTGCTTATATAAGATACCCAGTGTAAGTTAATTTATAGGGATGGAAAGTAGAATGGTGGTTGTCAGGAGCTGGAGGGAAGAGGAAATAGGGAGTTATTATTTAATAAATAGAGTTTTAGGCCTGGCGCGGTGGCTCATGCCTGTAATCTCAGCACTTTGGGAGGCCAAGGCAAGCGGATGACGAGATCAGGAGATCAAGACCATCCTGGCCAACATAGTGAAATCCTGTCTCTACTGAAAATACAAAAATTAGCTGGGCATGGTGGCGAGTGCCTGTAGTCCCAGCTACTCGGGCGGCTGAGGCAGGAGAATCGATTGAACCTGGGAGGCGGAGGTTGCAGTGAGCCAGGACCAAGCTACTGCTCTCCAGCCCAGGCAACAAGAGCAAGACTCTGTCTCAAAAAATAAATAAATAAATAGAGTTTTAGTTTTGCAAGATGAAAGAGTCTGGAGATGAATGGTGATGAAGGTTGCACAACAATGTGAAAATAATGTTGCTAACTGTACACCTAAAAATAGTCTAAATGTGTAATTTTAGACTATTTTTAGTCTAAATTACTTTATGTGTATTTTACCACAAATTTTAAAAAGCAAAGATGAAGATCTCTATATTCTGCTTAGATTGGTCTCCAGAATAGATTATTAAACAAAGCAAGGAGTACGAGGATGTATATAGTAGTCTATCATTTGCTTAAGAAGGTGGAGAGGGGACTGAATATTTGATTACATTTTTTAAAACATCATGGAAACACAAACCAAAAACTTAAAAACAAAAGTTACTATAGGTTAAGGAGAGAACAAGGTGGAAAGGACAGGAATACAATAGACTCTGTTTTGTATCTCAGAATAGAACTTGTTTTTAAATTTGATCTTTGAAGTATTTAAATGTTTTATATAACATTAAAAAAACTGGATTTTAAAAACTCAAGACACTTTAAAAATGAAGCAAACTTAACTGTGTATAGAGTTGGTGGTACAGGAAATTATTTTAAGTAATTTTACAGTAATCTGACAGTACATTCCACATGCTATACACCCTAAGGACAAAAAGAACTGCAAAAAAAGCAGGATTTTGAGCTTTGCCAGGTATCCTGCTCCTAGAAATTTTATTGTTTTCTGAAACTAGAATATAATATAATGTACAATGATAGCATATAAAATGACATAAAAACCTGTATATTATGTAGAAAAATACATTATGTAAATAATAGCATGAAGCAAATAAGAAAAGATGCTTACACCATTAGGAATCAAAGTTTTCTGAGAGAAAGATATAAAATAAAATTAGTGAAAGCCATGTAATCTTAAATTTGATTTGGGAATATCAGTGCAAAATAGTAGTGCATTTTCTCTTAAAAAAAAATCCACTAGTGGTGGTCCTGGTGAAGAGGCGGGAATAAAGAATAAGTTTGGCCAAACACAGAAAGTTTTTGAAGCTAAGTGATAACACATAGAAGCTCTTTGTATTATTTTCTATACTTTATATATGTTTGCAACTTTCCATAACAAAAATCAAAAGTTAAAAAGAAATCAAGAGAGGAAACTTACATGAGTAGGTTGAGAAAATTTTCTCTCAACTATTAACTCGACATCTGGGAAAGGAAGAGCCATGTTCCTATCTCTAGTAGACGTTCTCAGATGCACAGCAGGTTTTCCATCTTGTAGGAAAGGGACAGCATCAGGCAGCTCCCAGACCACCATCAGGTAAATATCATCTTCCTTACCCTTTAATAGAAATCCAGTGAGTTATGAAAAGTTCAGCTAATTACTTTATTTTGAACTGTTTTAAAGAGAGAGAAAATAAACCTACACTGATGTATCCACCGTCTAGCTTTACCAAATTTTCAGCCCCATCTATTCCTTGCTGATATAATTCCTCTTTCTTCTTCCCTCCCCAGAGTAACCAGTAATGTGAATATGATGTTAGTCATGAAAGTTTTAATATTTCTCCATATACATACATATACATTCTACATATATATGATAGTGCTTTCAGACTTTAAGCCATTTTATAAATGCTGTCCAACTGTATGGATT
The DNA here is from genome assembly GCF_009761245.1 of Sapajus apella. Lineage (NCBI taxonomy): Eukaryota > Metazoa > Chordata > Mammalia > Primates > Cebidae > Sapajus > Sapajus apella. The sequence continues at coordinate 6,609,837 of NW_022436989.1, forward strand.
CTTCTTCAACTTTCTTATTTCACTCAATAGGATGTTTTTGAGATTTATACAAGTTATTTAATGGAACTCCAGTTCATTTATTTTTAACTGCTTTATCATATTATGTAAACATACTACAATTTATTTATCCATTACCCCATAAATGGATGTTCGGGATGTCAATTTTGTATTGCTTTCCTTTACAGACAGGCAGCACAGTTTCTAGAGTATATGTCTGGAGTAAAATCACCTAACTATAAGATATACACATCTTCAACTTTACTAGCTATCACCAATCGACTTCTCTAGGTAGTGTTTAGCTATGTTCACTCTCACCAGGAGTAGATGAGAGTTCCCCTTTCTTCGTATTCTTGCCGATACTTGGAATTATTTGATTTTTAAAAATTGTTTTGCCTGATGAGTGTGAAATGGGACATTTTAAAACTAACTTTTAATACCCTTTCAAATAGGAAGAGAGGAAGTCAAATTGTCTCTGTTTGCAGTTGACATGATTGTATGCTTGGAAAACACCATCTTCTCAGCTCAAAATCCCCTTAAGCTGATAAGTAATTTCAGCAAAGTCTCAGGATAGAAAATCAATGTGCAAAAATCACAAGCATTCCTATACACCAATAACAGACAAGCAGAGAGCCAAATCATAGTGAATTCCCATTCACAATTGCTACAAAGAGAATAAAATACCTAGGAATACAACTTAGAAGGGATGTGAAGGGCTTCTTCAAGGAGAACTATGAACCACTGCTCAAGGAACTAAGAGATGACACAAACAAATGGAAAAACATTCCATGTTCATGGATAGAAAAAAATCAATATCATGAAAATGGCCATACTATCCAAAGTAATTTATAGATCCAATGCTGTCCCCATCAAGCTACCATTGACTTTCTTCACAGAATTAGAAAAAAACTACTTTAAATTTCATATGGAATCAAAAAAGAGCCCTTATAGTCAAGACAATCCATAGCAAAAAGAACAAAGCTGGAGGCATCATGCTACCTGACTTCAAACTATATTACAGGGCTACAGTAACCAAAACAGCACGGTACCAGTACCAAAACAGAAATATAGACCAATGGAACAGAGCAGAAGCCTCAGAAGTAAAGTCACACATCTACAACCATCTGATCTTTGACAAACCTGACAAAAACAAGCAATGGGGAAAGGATTCCCTCTTTAATAAATTGTGCTGGGAAAACTGGCCGGTCATATGCAGAAAACTGAAACTGGACCCCTTCTTTACACTTTATACAAAAATTAACTCAAGATGGATTAAAGACTTAAATGAAGACCTAAAACCATAAAAACCTGAGAAGAAAACCTAGGCAATACCATTCAGGTCATAGGCTTCATGACTACAACACCAAAAGCAATGTCAACAAAAGTGAAAATTAACAAATAGGATCTAATTAAACTAAAGAACTTCTGCACAGCAAAAGGAAGTATCATTGGAGTGAACAATGAATCTACATGGAACTTAAACAAATTACAAGAAGAAAACAACCCCATCAAATAGTGGGCAAAGGATATGAACAGACACTTCTCAAAAGAAGACATTTATGCAGCTAACATATGAAAAAAATCTCATCGTCACCGGTCATTAGAGGAATACAAATCAAAACCACAATGAGATACCATCTCACGCCGGTTAGAATGATGATCTTTAAAAAGTCGGGAAACAACAGATGCTGGAGAGGATGTGGAGAAATAGGAACGTTTTTAAACTGTTTGTGGGAATGTAAATTAGTTCAACCATTGTGGAAGACAGTGTGGTAATTCCTCAAGGATCTACAACCAGAAATAACATTTGACCCAGCAATCCCATTACTGGGTGTATACCCAAAGGATTATACATCATTCTACTATAAAGACACATGCACACATATGTTTATTGCAGCACTATTCACAATAGCAAAGACTTGGAGCCAACCCAAATGCTCATAAATGACAGAATGAAGAAAATGTGGCATATATACACCATGGAATACTATGCAGCCATAAAAAAGAGATGAGTTCATGTCCTTTGCAGGGAAATGGATGAAGCTGGAAACCATCATTCTCTGCACACACAGGAACAGAAAACCAAACACCACATGTTCTCACTCAGAAGTGGGAGATGAACAATGAGAACACATGAACACAGGGAGGGGAACATCACACACCAGGGCCTGTTGGGGAATGGGGTGCTAGGGGTGGGATAGCATTTGGAGAAATACCTAATGTAGATGATGGGTTGATGAGTGTAGCAAACCACCATGGCACGTGTATACCTATGTAACGAACCTGCACCCACCAGGCGCAGTGGCTCACCGCCTATAATCCCACCACTTTGGGAGGCTGAGGCAGATGGATCATGAGGTCAAGAGATTGAGACCATCCTGGCCAACATGCTAAAACCCTGTCTCTACTAAAAATACAAAAATTAGCTGGGCATAGTGGTGCACTCCTGTAGTCCCAGCTACTGGGGAGGCTGAGGCAGGAGAATAGCTTGAAGCCAGGAGGCAGAGGTTGCATTAAGCCAAGATCCCACTACTGCACTCCAGCCTGGCAAGAGATCGAGACTCCATCTCAAAAAAAAAAAAAGAAAAAGAAAAAAAACTTCA
>NW_022436989.1:6612836-6685123 GCF_009761245.1 Sapajus apella
AAAAAAAAAAAAAGAAAAAGAAAAAAAACTTCATGTTCTGCACATGTATCCCAGAACTTAAAGTATGTGAAAAAATATACTAAAAATGAAAGCTATTTACCACTATATATAAAAAAAAACCCTAATTTTTTATTAGTTACATTAATCATACTTCCCTGATTGTTGTGAGTTGAACATTTTTATGTGTCTGTGAGCCATCTGGATCTTGTCCTTTGTTCATTTTTATGTTGGGCTATTTTTTTTTCCTGGACTTTGGGGATTTCTCTACATATCTTGGTTACTAACCCTTCTTCAGTTAGCTGAGGTGCAACGGCCTTTTCATGGTCTGTGACTTGTTCTTTTCACTTTGTTTTTTAAGACAAGCTTTTATTTTTAATTTGAATGTAGTAATGATACTTTTGCCATATCCCATCTGTGGATGTGGTATATCTCTCCATTTACGCAGAATTTTTTCACATCCTTTATTCAGATTTATTTCCACAAAACTTTTGCATATTTCTTGCTACATTTATTTTAGGTACCTTATACTTTTGTTTGTTATTGTTATGTGATCATTTTCCACCTGGACTATGTTATGTCTTCGTGTGTGTGTGTGTGTGTGTGTGTGTGTGTGTAACAGGGTCTTGCTCTGTTGTCCAGGCTGGAGTGCAGTGGTGCTATCTTGGCTTATTGGAATCTCTGCCTCCCAGGCTCAGGTGATCCTCCCACCTCAGCCTCCCAAGTAGCTAGGACTACAGGCACGCACCACCACGCCCAGCTAATTTTTGTATTTTTTGTAGGGATAGGGTTTTGCCATGTTGGCCAGGGTGATCTTGAATTCCTGGCCTCAAGCAATCTGCCCACCTTGGCCTCCCAAACTGCTGAGATTACAGGCATGAATCACCGTGTTCAGCCATATTTATATTTTCGAACTGGTTATTATTGATGAGATGTCATTAATTGTTAATTTTTGAATTGTTATATAGAAAAAAAGTCAAAATTTTAAGGCTGATTATTTGCTTGCAGAACAGGACTCTTTCTATATTGAAAAGCAACTATGAAAAGTGGAGAGAATATTGATCTAGGAGTGAAGACAGCTGGTTTCTAGTCTTAGTTCTTGCAGGACATCTTGTAGTTTTCTAGGAAAACAGCAGTTCATACAATGCTAAGAGTATTATTATGTTAGTTGCTTCATAAGGAAAGATCATTTACTTTAAGGGACACACAAATACAGCTATATGAATAGATGGATCCATAAAGTACTGTGAATAAAAGGAAGATAAGTAATTAATCATCTTCTTGGAACCCCCATAGCACTTTATTATGTTAGAACAGTAATCTCTCACCAACCTATGGTTTTGTCAACAATGGCTTGGGGGCATATTTATCTAAAATTTGCCAAAGGTTTCATATGCAGAATGCAATTTTATCCCCTTAAAACTGAGATTATGAGAAGAATTGTTGTTTTCTTCTCTTGTTTTCTATGAAGTTGTATTAATAGACTAGTCAATTTACAATCTGCCCTCTCGTTCCATGGCTAGAAAATCATTCCCAGAAAATTCAGCACAATGATGATTTGTGCCCAGAGCGGGCAGTTGCACAAGCATTTTTCTGAGACTTGAGAAAATAAAACCAAGAACAGAAGTGTAAGAGACATACTATATTTAAGCTGTTAAGGACTGTTTGAACACATTTAAAAGTACCTAATATTTTGGAGACCCTTCTCAGCTTATAATGCATCAGCAATGTTTTCTGAATAACTGAGTAGGACTACTAAAGCAGGTTTTGGCTTCTTGGTTTTTGAAATTTGTTTGTTTGTTTTTGTTTTTAAGGCAGCTGGAGTCCAGGAAGACAGAGCTTTCGGTTTATCTTTCCTCCATTCCACTCTCAGCTCCAACTTCTACCTGTCCACCTTTCTAACCACAGCAGTTTCTGGTGCACAGAGAAATGGGGTTTGGAGTTTAGGGTATGAAATGTATTATAAAGCTTATTCTATTTTTGGCTGAAAACAAAGGCCAGGTTAGTCTGAGAACCATGCCATCATAAAAGCTTCTGAAGCCCTTTTTGAAAGCACTCACAGCACTTGTAATAGGTGATCAGTGCCACTCTTACTAAATCATGCATTTCATAGTGAAAGGGAGTATCTTTCTGGAACATGGCAAATATCTGGTAAATGATCATTGAAAAAAAATCAATGAATTTAAGTATTCTAGAAAATAAGTATGTAAATCGAATTATTTTATTTCGAATAGGCAGATATAATAAATAAATAAATGATACACTAATAATAATAAGTAAATAAGTATACTTTCAACATTATATTATAAAGCTGCCCCCCAACATTAATAAAAATTCTCCAAATACCCCTTATAAATTTACTATTATCTACTTTACAATAGAGATTCTTTACTTTTTATGTTTTATTCTTTCAATTCTTAATGAACACCTACTCTGGGCATGGCCAAGAATACAAATATAAATAAGAGAGGTTTTCAGTTCTTATCAAGATCAGTCTGCAGGTTTTAAATGCAGAACCAGAATAATCAGAGTGAAAAATGCTGCAGTAGAACTAAAAACAATTTTGGTGAGTGAATAGTTCCATGCTACTTTTGCAGCCCTTAAAAAAGAGCATTTGTGACAGCAGACATTGTCTGGTAGGAAGGGCATCCTGATGAACAATGGCACTTAATAAAATTTCATTTTTAGAGTGTATTACTAAGAAATTCCTTTCTACAGTGCCATTTTGGATTGCTCAGGCAAGAGAAGAGTGTATTATATCAGGGAAGTTTTTCACTCCTTTTTTCAGTTCTTAAGTCATCAGTTACCTTAAGTTGGTGCTTCATGATTGCTGTGCTATCCAAGATTTTTCTGATCTTAGCTTTCAGAAGGAAAATAATAAAGGTAATGAGTCCTTGAGTTCGAGGTGATGGGGTGACATCCACGCAATAGCCAGAATAAATGATCCAGTCTTCATTTTAAATTTGAAGAGGGCATTAGCATTCCAAGGTGATAATAGAGGCATAGGAAAAATAAATTAGCCTACCTCAGTCCTCCCCAAACAGCCCTGGGCAGACTGGATCATTAACCTCAAAATAAACAAGGCGATTTTGGTGACAAACTGAAAAAGTGACTTGAGCATCCCTGAATGCATTATGAGTTATAAGGGACAGAGTCTGCTGGAGAGCAGTTCTGCTAGTGAATTATTCCAAAAGGAAGGTATAAAGCATGTCAGAGGTGGCAGCTGAGTATAAATTTAATCTTCTTGTCACGCGCCTTAGGAGGCCCTAACTAACCCTTCAGCAGAAGCTTGATGGGCAGGAGGTGGCGGCTGGGCAGCGCTTCTTTTTCACTCTTTGCATAAACACTATCTTCAGCTGGCTAGCAAGAGAGGAGTTACATGGGTGGGGATTACCCACTGACTCATTGGATTTTCCCAAAAGGGCACCTACAGAACGAACATGAAATGGGATTGTTAACCTGGATCATTTTGACAGTCCCGTTGCGCTCCAAGGCCAGGAGCAGGTGCTGTTGTTCTTCCGGGGATTTGAGGAACATGAGGCGCCGCAGGTAGTGGTCGTCCTCCTTCCAGTCTTTCCCCTCCAGCAGCACTTTCATCTCCTGCCCACTGCCAAAGTCCCAGATTTTGACTGTTCCTGAGCAGGCAGAGAAAAAGACTATGTGGGTAAAAATGACTTAGAGAAAGCTTGGCTTTTAGCTCAGAGAAATTCATCCGATCGAAAGCTTTCTGCCAACGATTTATCCTATATTTATTTCCTATTCAGATGGGTGAGTCTTCTCAGGCTTGCAGTACATGAAATTTATTTCTGTATGCCTTGATTTGTCACAGGCTGAAAAAAAATAAACAGGACCAGGAAACGCCTTGAAATCTACCCTCGGTCTCTCCTACTAAGCTTTTTTTCTTAGGTGGATCTTTTCTGTTCTTATTCTCCCAGTGCTTTTCAGTGTGCTAAACACCCTGTCCTGATCACGGGAATATTAGCTACCATGCCACAGTTACTGTTCACAGCGAAAGACCATTCCAGTAATCTATCACATTTCCTAATGTGCTGACATGTTTTAGGACTTCAGTTCTTATTAGATAATAAAAAGTTGGAGGGAATCCCAGCTGGTAAGAAACTGCCAAGCTTGGAGTGGTTTTGTTGGTTAAGGGAGGAAAATGAAAGAAAAGTGTCAGGTTTTTTTCTTACATTTAAAATTATACTTTCTGTTTGAAACTGAATCCCCAATGAGATAGTATTTGGAGATTATTAGGTCATGAGGGTAGGGCCATGAACAAACAATAAAACAAAAAAAACAAAAAAGGCCAGCCCCAAATTCAGATATGCTGTGGCTCAGACAAAAAAAGAAAAAAATAAAAATAAGTAAACTGGGCTGAAAGATCTGCCTTTCCCCTTTGTCACATGAGAACACAGTGAGAAGGGACCATCTATAAACCAAAAGGTGGGCCCTTGCCAGACACCAGAGCTGCCCGAGGCTTGATCTTGAACTTCCCAGCCTCCAGAACTGAGAGAAATCAATTTCTGTTGTTGAGAAACACCCAGTCTTCCTGCCTTGAGTGGTAAGGAATGTCAAATGGTCTGAGCCCAGGAGGTTTTCCTATCTCCTGCTAAGAAGTAGAGAAAAATTTGCCCAGTTCTTTCTCCCTTACAATCGGTCTTCATCTACAATATCAGCAAAAGGGTCTCTGCCCTTCCCTCAGTGGCTTAGGCTGTTGCTTTGTCAGTAAGACAGATGCAGGGGGACTTTCTGTTGCTCCACAGCGTTGGCTGTTCCTCTCCCCCAGATCTGCACCATGTGGGAGGCCGGCACTGTGTGACATGTGATGAGCTATGTGAGGAGCATGGGAATGAACATACACTCCCTTTGTGTTTCTGGTTTTCAGAAGCTCTGTACTCTCATGCTCTCCTACACTCAGATCTCAGCAATTCTTACAAATTTGAATACATTCTCACCCATCTGAATGCCGGTCCCATTTCCTTCTCATCACTGCCCTAGGTAAAGCCAGTAAGTGTGTCCTGTCTTTCCCTGGAAGTACCTGTCTCACCTTAGATTTCAGGTTATTTGCCCTGCGACATCAATTCTCTCATAGGTTCAAGAAAAGTTCTGGGCTGAGTGTGGTGGTTCACGGCTGTAATTCCAGCATTTCGGGAGGCTGAGGCGGGCGGATCACCTGTGGTCGGGAGTTCAAGACCAGCCTGACCAACATGGAGAAACCCCAACTCTACTAAAAATACAAAATTAGCTGGGCACGATCTCGACTCACTGCAACCTCCACCTCCTGGGTTCACGTGATTCTCTTGCCTCAGCCTCCCAAGTAGCTGAGATTACAGGCACCCGCCAGCACACCTAGCTAATTTTTGTTTTCTTTAGTAGAGACAGGGTTTCACCATGTTGGTCAGGCTGGTCTCAAACTCCTGAGCTTGTGATCCACCTGCCTCAGCCTTCCAAAGTACTGGAAATACAAGCGGCCTCTTTTTATTTTTCCTAGTGCCTTTCAGATTCATTCAAATTGCTGCACATATAACTAGTTTTTTTCTTTGCATTACTTGTAATCACTACAGTATTCCGCTGCAATGTGTCTAGGCAGTCATCTGTTGAAAATGGGTTTTTTTTCAGCTTTTGGTTATTATGACTAAATCTGTTATAAATTTAAAAAACAAAACACCACCCACTCTACAGTATCCCTTTGTAGCAGGTGAAATGGACAGAGACACTTTCCTTATTGTTAAGTTCATTTGTTTGCTTTGGGGGACCTGGAAGAAGGGGCCACAGGGATAATAAACAGTGTAATTGTGGAATGCCTATTTCTAGGTCATTGCTCAGAGTGGAGAACTCTCTTCTCAGAGGGGCTTTTATAGTGGTCACCTCAGGTTCAGACTCCAGTGAACCACAGGTCTTTTCCTCTCCGCCTTTAACCCTGCCCCCTTCTTATCCCTCAGCGCTGATCCTACTCCACACCCAGAGTGTTTTCACTGCAGTATTTTCTATCTCCTACACCAGGTTCTCCCCATCATCAACACTCACACTCCCAGTATTTGTTTGTTGGCCACTAACACCATCATTAAACATTGGTTAAATACTCCCTATTACCCAGCACTGTGGTAGAAACGGGGGTATTTAATGAATAATCATAGTTCCGACCCTCAGGGACTCTGTGGTATGATAGGAAAGCAGCCACACAAACCGTTAAAAGATGTCATCGTGATCTCATACATTCCTGGGTTATGCAGACGACAGTCGCATTGCCTAGATTTCCTGCCACCTTAGGACTTGGGATTTAGTGGAGCAGATAGCAAGGAGACGTACTCCTCACTAATGAGAGGAGACCAGTGGCTCACGGTCTGAACTTCTCCGGGAGTCAGAGAATCTCACTTCCCAGGGTGTCTTGGATCTGTCAGTTTAACAGAGAGGGCCTGGCACAGTGGCTCATGCCTGTCATCCCAGCTATTCAGGAGGCCAGGGAGGGAGGATCACTTGAAGCCAGGAGTTTAAGACCAGCCTGGGCAGCACAGTGAGTCCCTGTCTCCAAATAAATAAATACAATAAAATAAATTTAACATACGTACCTTTGAGGAGGACAAACTCAATATTTGAAAGAATTCTAGGTTCTAGAACTAACAGCATAAAATATGACTTGCTTGCATGAAAGCAATATTGTCAGTCATATACTGAATTGCTTAATGCTTCTGCCTGATAATAACCGTGTACATTGCTCAACATTTCAACAACCCTTTTCATGTCTACGCAGGGTGTGCTTACGGAAAGTGAGATTGCTTTCTCAAGAACTGGTCCACGTGAAGGGCAGCTGCATTTATTCCTACCCCATCAACTCAGCATTCATGATTTCCTTTCACACTGTGTTGTCATCTGCTCACACTTTAAAAAAACCAGACTTTCACACATCAGGATGCTCACTCAATTCATCAATTGGCTTAGGAACCAGCACTTATTGAATAAATATAGGCCTAGGGTAAATATATTCAGTATAGTGCATGCAATTGGTCATATGGTCTAGATAAAGCAGTTCTTCCGTTTAGAATGCAGTGAGTGGGGTGAAAGGTGGGGTGGTCTGTAGCTCTCTAGTTCCTGGAAGTCCTGCCAGTGCTCCATAGCGTGAGGCATAGCAAATGACCTGGCCCAACCTGGGCCTGGCGTCCTCTCAAGAAGGCATATGAACACTCCAATATAGAATTCTAGGAGTAATGTGACAAAGTTGGCTGGATGTTTTGTCTGGTCCAGAAGTCTACTGTCGGCAAAACTATTGTTAGCAAGCACTGGATCCGATGCCTATCTCTTAGCTAATGGTGCCCAAAAGTGGAAGGATAGAATGAGTCAGTGCAACACAGATTCTCTGAGATGGCATATGTGAAAGACTTTTGCAAACTGTTAAAGCAACTATGTAAATGCAACATGAGGAATTATTTTTAACATCCATATCAAGACATTGATGCCTGTTAGATAAGGGACTCTACCACTATTCCAGACATTCCACCCAGGCACAGGAATTTCACTGGCATACAGATATATTCCAGCCTGCTTTATGCTCTCCTTCTATCCCAAAGTACTAAAGAGTTTTCGACAGAAATTCTCAGGACACTAAAATTACTCTGACCGTTATATGCTCCTGTGGCAAAAATAAATCCGCTTTCATCGATAGCTGCAGAAGTCACTTCAATATTGAAGCCATGAGAGTCTAAAATCTGGTATACTTGGAGTCCCGTCTCGAGTTCCCATACCTATGGGAAATAACAAAAATATCAAATAATCCCTTTGAATAAGCCCTTCAATTCTCATTAGAATTTTACCATATTCAAAAATGGAACTCTACATCTAACACATTTCCTAGCTCTCTGCCCTGAATGTTGGTTTGATCAAAGAAAGTTCTAAAAGATAAAGTGCATTTAATAGTTACTGTGCTCTCCTGGACTGCAAATGTAGGGGCTGAGACAGCCGGGGACTCTATTTCAGGCAGACCCTGGCTGTGGAAGAAGTGGTCAGTGTGTACTGTAAGCCTGAAGCAAGGTTAGAAATGGATCAGTTATAAGCGCAGCAGACAAAAGAAAAACGAACTGGATTTATTCGCTGGTGACACTCATCCTAATTAGTCAAGGATCGTGGGACAGGGTCTGTGGTTAATAGCATGGGATCTGAGAGAAGAACCCTGAGGAAAGAGCTCACTAATCTTTCCTAGGAATGTTCTAAATAGGGACACGGGCCCAGTGAGAGAGAGAATGGGAGAGAGAAACACAGAAAGAAAGGAGAGAGAAGCTGACTTCAGAGGAGGCCATCTGTGTAATTGGATAGGTATAATAAAAAAATCTAGAGACATGTAAAGACTCAACACTCATCGTGATCTCTCTCTGGAAACACAGTAGAGGATTTAGACCTGCAGATTTTCTGACTGAGTCTCTCCTTCTTCATGGAGTTGCCATGTTCAGATGTAAATTGCACTGCCAGTTAGTAACAGCACTGAACTGACAACACAGAATGCTTGCACTCTAGGTATTGTGGCAGAGGGGACAGGAAATACAAAGTGCCAGGGGTGAGAAGGTGCATCCTTCCTCCAGGGAATGGAAAGAAAGCCCCTGCAGCTGGGTGAGAGGGGAGCGTGGAGGAGATGGCGCCGATGAGATAGTCTGGCGACCGGACAATGAGGACCACTTGCTGGGGAGTGGTAGAGCTGGGACTTGAGTGAAGTCCATGTGGCCCTAGAGTCCGTGCTTTTAACCTCTGGGTGTCCCTGGTTATAGACAGGGTTCTTAAGGGAGAAAGAGGAATGTGGGTCATTGCATGAATGGGTCTCAGGGGTCACCCACCTCTCCTGGCCTGCAGTGTGATCCCTCTCCAAGCAAGCTGTCATGAAAACTCACCTTGATGTATTCCTTTCCACCCTTTCCTCCCACACAGGGATGACGTTTTCCCCATAAGAGGTGACTGCACGAAATACTGATTGCACGAAAGCAGGGTAGGTTTCAGCTTTCGTTTTCCTGTACTGTCTCTTTAGGCGTTACCAGAAATGTGCTAATACAATGAGCTAAGGTGATTCTCCAGCGAACAATCACAGAAGTCAGAGACTGAGAGGTCATTTGAAGGGTCCCCAGAGGAATGCTGCCTGCTAGTCCATATGTCTCCTTTCAGAGAGTGTGCATGAAATGAAGGGGCAAACACCTAAAGCCAACACCTCCAGTCATCACTGCCAGATGACTTCAGGGGCCGTAATGACAGACACAGCTAGCGTGGCCAGGGGCCCTGGCTTCTAGGAAATGCTGTGATGGCCGTGTTACAGGAAAGGGATCCTGAGCCAGACTCCAAGAGAGGGTTCTTGGATCTCATGCAAGAAAGAATTCAGAGCAAGTCCATGGAGTAAGGTGAAAGCAAGTTTATTAGGAAAGTACAGGAATAAAGAATGGTTATTCCATAAACAACCCCTGAGGGCTGCTGGTTGCCCATTTCTTGATGATGTGCTAAACAAAGGGTGAATCATACATGCCTCTCCTTTTTAGACTGTATAGGGTAACTTCCTGACATTGCCATGGTATTTGTAAACTGTCATGGTGCTGGCAGGAGTGTAGCAGTGAGGATGCCCAGAGGTCACTCTCGTCACCGTCTTGATTTCGGTGGGATTTGGCTGGCTTCTTTACTGCAGCCTGTTTTATCAGCAAAGTCTTTATGACCTGTATCTTGTGCCAACCTCCTATCTCTTTCTGTGACTTAGAATGCCTTAACCATCTGGGAATGCAGCCCGGTAGGTCTCAGCCTCATTTTACCCAGCCTCATTCAAGATGGAGTTGCTCTGGTTCACATGCCTCTGGCAGCTGGGCTGGAGGAATGCAGCAGAAAGGGCATGGGTGCTTACAACCAAAAAACTTGGGTTCATATTCCAGCCCTTGTGCTTAAGATCCCAGCTATGTTGCTTGATCTCTCTGAGCCCTTGTTTCCTCATCTTTAAAAATGAAACTCTTTATCTGTCCACAGAGAACCATTGTGAAGATTAAATAAGACCACATACTTAAGGCTCTTGGCACGTATTCTGAATCTACAGGAGTTACAGTAAACACCTATAAATTTATTCTCCTTCCTTCTTAACATAAATCCTCTTCCCGTATTCAGTTAAAAAAATTAAAATGCAAACTAGTTCTGTCTTCTTAATATATTTCCTCTAAAATTCCTGTTTTGATTGTGAAAACTAGCCGTGTTTATTCAATTGAGCACGTGGCTTGACAGCAAGCAGTCTGAACTGGCTTAATTAAAACGCTTGTTTTTCACGTACTCGTGAAAGCTTCAAAATCACTCTAATGTATGGTCTTATCATATGTGCTGCTACATTTGCTTCATCATGCAATGATTTATTTTAAGAAGAGAAAATTGTATCCGCATTGCCTTTTTCCTGTTTGAAAAGCCAATAGGTACTTACCCTAATTATGGATTCAGAGCAGATAGTGAGTACTTGGTGAAAATATTTGTTGTAAAGCATGACATTAATTTCTCGTTCATGAGTGTGAGGAATCTGTTTTGTATCTTGTATCATCCTAGTCAGAGGATACATGTCCATAACGCTAGATCCTGGAACAGAAGGAAGAAGCTCATAAATACCCAGTATTAGAAGTTTTGAATCACAAAGGTTTTCAGTCAAGCAGTTGGGTTTGGTAACAGCCAAACAGTGAGATTAGCGATATCAATCAACGCCTAGGAAACTTAACGAGGTGAGAATATTTTAATTTATTCTAGAACATTTTTGACAGATAAAGCACATATGATTCAGCCGCAGCAAAGCATTTGTTTTGGACTGGATTACTTTTCAAGTGCAGGTCATTTGGACTTCGTTGATACCGTTTTTAGTGAACCTCATTTTCCTGTATTTCATAGTCCACTTCTCTCCTTCTTTATTGTGCCTGCAGCATGCCTCTCCATCTGTTGTACAGCAATTAAATGTGATGACCAGCTTTCTGCTGAAGGTTAGCTTCCACTTCGTGGTGGAAATTTATTGTCAGAGAGCCCCTTTCAACCAACAAATTGATAAAGCACTCTATACACATGGTCTTACTAAATGTAATGAATGAGAATGATCACAAGCCAGGGTTTGCAACATCATTATGAAATAAGATTAATTTCCAAATCACCACTATAAAGTAGAAGTAGATGAGGAGCAGGTATTCTTTACTTGCACTTTTCTAAGTATGATTTAAGTATCAGAATTAACTAATTGTGTGCTCTGTTTTGTGTGACGTCTAGAAATATAAATAGGAATCTCAGTTAGCTGGGCATGCTGGCGGGAGCCTGTAATCCCAGCTACCTGGGAGGCGGAGGCAGGAGAATTGCTTGAACCCAGGAGGTGGAGGTTGCAGTGAGCCGAGATCATGCCATTATACTCCAACCCTGGGCAACAGAGTGAGACTCTGTCTCAAAAAAATTAATAAAAAAATTAATAAGAATCTCGGAGCATTCCTGTGGCTCAAGCAAAAGTGAAACTTCTTCCCTCTTTTATCGATGTAAAGATTAAGTTAATAAGGCCGACTTTGCATTGAGTTTCTCAAGTTTCTTCAAATAATTCTTAACTTTAGGAGAAGTTTCAACAGGAGTTGCTAAACACTCTCGTTTAATTTTAAGATAAAAATTGTTTATGTGTAAATAAGGACTGAGATGGTTCATCTGGTTCTATTTCTCTGTTCAGATACCTTAACATGGAAATGTGAGCAGAATATGGTAACCAGATACTCAAATCATACTTGGGCCTTTTGGTTAATCCTTTCCATCATAGTGACAGTAACTGACTTTATTCAGAATGGAGGTCAATAAACCTTGATATGTTTATGGGAAACTAGCAATCTTCTACTTTTTGGCTAGTTACACTACTACTGCAGAAATGATGCAGTGCCGAGAAAGAATGTGGAGTCAAGAGCTAGAAGCTCTGAGATTGAATCTCAGCTCTATGTTGTCACCTTGTGTCCTGCCCTTAGTCAGCTGGGCTGTGTGAGATTCAGTCTCACCATTTATAAAATAGCAAAAATAGTTACCACCTCATGTGGTGGCTGTGCAGATCAATTGAAAAAACGTATGATCGTAATGGCAGTTGTCTTCATAAGAGCAATGATAACCGTGACAGCAGCAATAACATGTTCTACAAAGCATTTCTAGCATGCGGTGCTGCTGTGATTAGGATTTAGAGGACTGATGTCTGCTTCATTTGAATAAAAGAATGAATTAAAATCCTAGAGATAAGCTTCATGTAATTCCAATGTCAAGGTCACGGTTACAGTCGGTGTCTGCAATTTTGATGATTAAGCAATACACAGAGCTTTATATTTTTGCAAACAGAGGTGCTCTGAGAATGGTATAAAATTGGGAAGAAATCTTGATCTTTCTGTCTTCTTTTTCTTTTTCTTCTTTGTGTTACTAGTTGAGTCCTCGGTTACTATGATGATAAACGGGATGAAAATGCTGAACCTAGTAATCGAACATGCCAATTGGGACACCAAGAGAGAAAATTTGCTTATAGTCATGAGTATGTTCCTTTTAGAGGAGGCAAAACAGAGAAGAGGTGTTTATAACTAAAACTAAGTCCTGTTTTATAATGTGAAAAGTTCTTTATTGAGTATGAAGTGCTAGTTCACTCCTAATCCAGGATATAAAAACACCAAAAGTCAAAAATAATTACATTCTCCATCAGCAGAGATGGCACCAACCTCTTCCCTGCCTTAATTAATCCCACGGGAACTCAGAGCAGGTGGCCAGTGGGAAAATGCTTAGGACATTCATTCTAGTTTTGTGTTCCAGAAGGAGGACCTGCTATTAATAGAATTCATTTTTATCCTGAAGCCTAAAGGTATGCATGTAAAAAGTGCTCCACCTAGATGTCTGCCTAGCAGGGCCCCTTGTTTCTTTAGTAAGCATGTCTTTCTAAGAGGTCACTAGAAAAGTCAGCAACAAATCTGTTGGCATCAGCACTGGGACTCTATCCTCACTCTCTATCAGTCTTCGTCAAGAGGCAAATGCTGATGAGAGGGTCAGCACTTTTTCTACTGTGTAATGACTCATTATCAGAATGGTATGGGCCCAAATTTCCTCATTGCAGAAAAGGCACTGACTCGGCATGCTACTGCAGCCACTGTAAGATAGGATCATATTCCTGCTCCAGACTCAAAACAGAGCTGGGTGTGGTAGCTGGATTTGCCCTAATAATACACATAGCAACAAGTTATATACATCCCACTTCTTTGCTTAACCCAGGCATTTCTTCCCAGGTTCAAGAACTTAGAGCAATAACCTGGTATTTTCAGGTTAGTAAAACTATCCTTTGAGGGAGGAAAGATAACTGTATAATTACTCAAATAGAACTTTCTTCTTAGATTCAAGAACTTAAAGCAATAACCTGGTATTTTCAGAAATACATTTCATTCACCCAGCCACAGAAATATATAGGAAAGAGCAGAATTCAATTAACTATCTACTGTCATGAATCATGGTTTCATAAATTACCCTTCTGGTTTTATTTTTCTTCTAGTTAGTCCTCAAGTGCTAGTTAAAAAGGTTAAAAATTAATTCATGAGTTTCATTTGACATTAATTGGGTACACTTGCCTGTAATAAGCATGCCGTGATTGGCATCATATATCATAGAATAAATCTGCATGTCCCCTGGTCCTCCTTGGCTGTCATGGAAGACTTGTAATAGTGAAAGAGTTTGTATATCCCACACCCTGAAAACCTGGAAGAATAACAAACACAGTTCACCACTATTTATACTCACCTTTCCCAACCAAGATATTTAGGTGAAGCATTTTAAGTCTGAAATATGCTCTTATAAACTTATATCAAAGTATTGTTTATATGATGAGCTTACATTTGCTAAGTTCCAATTTAGTTCTGGGTTGGATTATTGTTCATTAATAGCAGAGGAAAATAGCAGCAGTGATTAAAACTTTGCTTAAAGGTATACCTTTAGGAATTGGATTTTTCTATCATTACTCTTTAAGAATCTGGGCCGGGCACAGTGGCTCACACCTGTAATCCCAGCACTTTGGTAGGCCAAGGTGGGTGGATCATGAAGTCAAGAGATTGAGACAATCCTGACCAACATGCTGAAACTCCATCTCTACTAAAAATACAAAAATTAGCTCGGTGTGGTGGTGGGCACCTGTAGTTCCAGCTACTCCAGAGGCTGAGGCAGGAGAATCGCTTGAACCTGGGAGGCAGAGGTTGCAGTGAGTCAAGATCATACCATCGCACTACATCCTGGGTGAAAGAGTGAGAATTCGTCTCAAAAAAAAAAAAAAAAAAGAATGTGGAGGAATAATAAAAGATCATGACTTAGATTTGAATTAAAGTCACATTTCTCTTTGTATTATGGATGAGAAAATAGGAAGAAGACATATTTTAAGTGGAAGCTTTCAAATTGCTCTCTCATGACATATGAAGATGGGAACATCTTCCTAAGTGAAGTTACTAAAAACCTCCCTCTCCACTTGCCCAAAAGCATAAGAATTATAGAAAGCAGTTTTTAGGGATGGTATAGACATACTAAGAGTATAAGAATATAGGTTATTAACACTATCCTTTGAGGGAGGGAAGATAACTCTGTAATTGCTCAAATAGAACTTGAGTTAATATCAGAGAATAGAAAGAACAATGAAGCCCAGAGTCAGCAAAACTAGGTTAAGCTTGTGATCTGAAAGAACTGGTCTTAGCATTCTTTACTATTCTGTTTTTTTTAGCAAGTTAGTGTTATTGAATTTCAGAGATAAGTGTTGATTAATCAATAATTACATTTCTTCAGTTGTAGAAGCTGGAGGGAAAATTACATTTTCTAGCTATACATCAGCCCTTAAATAATATTTTCATGTTATAATAAACGTATTAACCTATCAAATTGGAGTATTTGTTGAGTAAATGGGTGACCATTAACAGAACCACATATAAAACTTTAGTAAGTAGTTAACAGAGTTACCAACTTGAGGCATTTATAATTGAGTTCATTACAAGTTAATTAGGTTCAAATCTTCACTATTGCTAGGGCAGGTTAGTCTTCATATGTAAGAACACAAAGTTGGCTAGGTCCCGTGACTCGGAGAACACGGGTGAGGAGCTTTTGCTCAAATGTAAACCTTCTGCAGGCTAGTATTGCTTGGAACTTGTGCCGTTGAGATATATTTTATTTGTTCTAGTGAAAATGCCAATTTTAAAAGAGTAGCTAGAGCATTGAGCCTTTTCAGTCTTTTATATTATAGAGTAAGCAAGTATAATGGACTATATGAACTTCAATACAGAGCATAGAATGAGAGACAAGAGGAGGAACAGACAAAAAAGTGGATTCACGGAGTTCACCAAAACAACGTGTCTACGCAAACTGTTCTTCATTTTATTGCCTTGGCTAAGGTCTGTTCATGGCTGGCAGTCTTTCTGCTGTAGGCATATACACTCTGAATGGTAGTTGACAAAAAGAACAAGGGCCTAGGCAAACGAGGATTAGGGTTTCAATTCTCGTTCATCACATAAACTTCTTGAGTCTCAGTTTTCTTGTTTCTTGAATGGCCATGATGACATCAGCACCATTCGCCTCGTTTAATTGATGTGATTATGTTTTGAAATCTGTGACGTTCTCTATAGAGTTGTTATATTGGCTTTTGTCTTCTTTGTCTTCTTCAGTGTTCAGTTCTTTGGGTCTTTACTGTGTGTTTTAGGGAAGTGGCAGTTCCTGCGCTGTGGGAGGCATAAAATCCTTCTGCGTCATTCTGCTCCTATCCTCTAGGTTTCTCTGCTGCCCCCCTCCCTATATGCCTTCTTTGCTACTGTCACACCAAAGTGTTTTGCATTTCCAAAAAGCTTCTTTCTTATTCTGGTCTCTGTGCATTCACAGGAACTCTTCCTTTCATCTGCAATTTCCTCTCAAAGGCCTTCTCTATCTAGCTAACTCCTACTCTTTTTTTTTTAACTCTTCCATAAAGAGAACTAAAGAGTTCAGGTCAGAATAGTGCTAAAAATTTTTGCTTTGATGGACTATTTCTTCTCCAAACATACAGAAAATATATATTTAAAAAAGTAAAAAGAAACAGCAGGGCTTCAAAGAAAGATATATCTCTCTCTGGATCCAAACAAGAGAGAAGCATAAAGCGGTGAATGGGCTGAGCCCTGAGACCTGGGTTGTGACAGCTGAGCAGCTTCTGTGACAGGCAGTGACAGCTGAGCAGCTTCTGCAGAAGACAGGACCAGAAGACCTCCATGCCTTGGCTCCATGGCAGAGATAGCAGCAGGTCTTCCAATTCAGAAAAGCAACAGGCTGTGCTCTGTCCTTATCGGGATGTGTAATTTTTTCAAAGATATTAGACCAGTGAGGTTGGGGCACATCACTTTCTGACCAGGAAGTAAACAAGGTAACCTCTGGCTCAGGGACTAGAGCTATTTATGATCTGGGACCTAAAGGGCCAGGTAGAGGAGAGTGTAGATTGGAAGGAATGAGCATAGACACACACACACACATACACACACGCACACGCACACAGAAAGAGAGAGGTAGGCTGCGAGCAGTGGCTCACACCTGTAATCCCAGCCCTTTGGGAGGCCAAGGAGGGCAGATTACTTGTGGTCAGGAATTCAAGACCAGCCTGGCCAACCTGGTAAAACTCTCTTTCTAATAAAAATACAAAAATTAGCCAAGCATGGTGATGCATGCCTGTAATCCCAGCTACTCAGGAGGCTGAGGCAGGAGAATCGCTTGAACCCAGGAGGTAGAAGTTGCAGTGAGCCGAGATCATGCCACTGCACTCTAGACTGGGCAACAGAGTGAGACGTGGTCTCAAAAAAAAAAAAAAAAAAGAGAGAGAGAGACAGAAAGAGAAAGAGACAGAGAACTAAATATTAAAAGGAGACTATTCTTTTTAGAAAAATATAGAGGAGGAGGCTATCTTCAAGAACTTCAGAGTTGGAAGAGATTTCTTAAATAAGCACAAAAAGCATAAGCCATGAAAACTTTAAAAATTAAAATTAAAAACTTCTGTTCAACCAAAGCAACAAGCACAAAGACACAAAGTGTAGAAACTACTCAAATGTTCATTGGCCAAGTCAGACAAATAAATGTGCTGCATTCGTACAACAGGATTCCATCAGTAATTAAAATAAATGAACTACAGCTACATGTAACAATATAAATAAATATCAAAATATACTGTTGAGGGAAAAACTGCAGTAGGGTATATTTAATATAGTATTTATGCTATAAATATTACATAAAACATTCAAAATAAAGCTATATCAGGGACACTTGCACTAATGATTTAAAAACATGGTGCTGGTTAAAAATTAACAAAAATTCAAAAAAATTAATCTTTAAACAACTTTTCATTGGACATCCTTCCAATTAGATGTTCTTTCTCTGGATACCTATAATGTAACTGTGCTTTCTCTGGATACCTATAATGTGCTGCTTAAGGACAGGGATATGTTCTGAGAAACATGTCCTGAGGCAATTTTGTCCTTCTGTGAACATCACAGAGTATAATTACACAAACCTAGCTGGTATAGCCTACCCCGTGCCCAGGCTATATGGTATAGTTATATGATCACCATCATATATGATGCAGCACATGACTGCATCTGTCTGTATTAATTGCTATATTGTAGAAGTTCAGTCAGGATGGTGGGAAAAATTGTAAAATAGATGCAAACCCTCTTGGAAGGCCAGAAGGTTTTTGCAAAAGCCTCGGAAAAGAATGAGCCAAAGGTGGTGGTTCTTACCCAGTGGCAATTAGGCAGGAGTAGATAGAAAGGAATGTGGGAGAGTTTATCTAAAGAGCTTGTTTACTCATGTGGTCCTAAGGCTGACCTTTGAACATCCATGGGCCCATGACTGCTCTCTACTTGGGGGGTCAACAATGTTATTACCCACAAATGGTGTCAGCTTTAGGCCTCAGAATCTGGCTTTTAATCATTATCCACAAGTGTGCTGACTCAAAGCCTCTGTCATTAAATCTAGAGTGAATAAATGCCTGGAGTGCCAGCTGGTCAGGGCAACAGTTACTAACTCTTTACCAAACCCTTCTTTGTGTCTGTGAGCGGCCGGCTGCCTAGCCTGCTCTTTCACTGGATATTTGTGTCTGAGTGTATCTGTTCATCTGTCGCTGGGTCAGGGTCTGCTGGTTGGACCTGGCATAATATGATGACTTATTCAGTGGCCTTCTCTACTAGACTATAACTCTCTTGGGGGAAGAACCACAGCTTATTTGATTCTTTTTTCCCAATGTCTAATGTATTCTGTTTAGCTTGGTTGGTTAGTTGGTTTTTGGTCTTATTCTCTGTCTTGGTCAAATAGGCATTTATATGGCTTTGCACTGTATAGACAATACATTTTTAATTTAATAAATCAATTAATAAATAGGATAGCCTCAGAAAACATAATCTATTTACTTTATTCTTAGGTGGTCACAATATTTTAGTTGCTTTAGGGGAAAGAGAGTAGTGATATTTGTGAACCCTGAACATCTGAGACGAGTCTCAGTTAACTTAGAAAGTTTATTTTGCCAAGGTCGAGGACACATGCCCCTGACATAGCCTCACTCAGAAGGTCCTCACAACATGTGCTCAAGGTGGTCAGGGCAGAGCTTGGTTCTATACAGTTTAGGAAGATGTGAGATATCAATTAATATATGAAAGATGTACATTGGTTATGTCCAGAAAGTCAGGGCAGCTCAAGCAGGGAGGGGGCTTCCAGGTCACAGGTAGGTGAGAGACAAATGGTTACATTTTTTTTAAGTTTCTGATTAGTCTTTCCAAGGGAGGCAATCAGATATGCATTTGTCTCAGTGAAAAGAGGGATGACTTTGAATAGAATGGGAGGCAGGTTTGACCTAAGTGTTCCCAGATTGACTTTTTCCTTTAGCTTAGTGATTTTAGGGCCCCTAAGATTTATTTTCCTTTCTCATATTAATTAGGCTGTAGTCTTCTTTCACCAATTCCCCTAGAGGTTGTCAGTGTTCTTTTGTCTGTTTGTTTGTTTTGTTTTTGGAGACAGTCTTGCACTGTCACCCAGGCTGGAGTGCAGTAGCGTGATCTCAGCTCACTGCAACCTCCACCTTCTAGGTTCAAGTGATTCTCCTGCCTCAGCCTCCTGGGTAGCTCAGATTACAGGCACCCACCACCATGCCCAGCTAATTTTTTGTATTTTTAGTAGAGACAGGGTTTCACTATGTTGGCCAGGCTGGTCTTGAACTCCTGACCTCATGATCAGTCCCCCTCGGCCTCTGAAAGTACTGGGATTACAGGCGTAAGCCACTGCACCTGGCCAGTTGTCAGTTTTCTTATGGTAGATATTAGTGATACAAAGCTCAAGAGGGCAGAAGTGGAGTCATGTCAGCCCCATGTTTAGGAAGAAAATGCGCAAAACATCACAGAGGCAGGCTGGGTTGTCATAAAAGGAAACTCAGTTGCTTTACGACAGGGATATGTCATGAAGACATGTAAAGAAAATGAAGGCGGATAGGTGGCTTCTACTAAAGAGGCCAGGGCAGAATGGAAGATTTGTAAGTTATAAATTAAATATTATATACATGAATATAAACTGAAATTATTTTAAAAATTTATCTTCTAGCAGCAGTAAAAATAATAATGATAATTTTCTTTTCTTTTTTTGAGATAGAGTTTCGCTCTTGTCACCCAAGCTGGAGTGCAATGGCATGATCTTGGCTCACTGCAACGTCTGCCTCCCAGGTTCAAGCAATTCTCCAGCCTCAGCTTCCAAGTAGCTAGGATTACAGGCACCTGCCGCCACACCTGACTAAGTTTTGTAATTTTAGTAGAGGGTTTCACCTTGTTGGCCAGGCTGGTCTCGAACTCCTGACCTCAGGTGATTTATCCACCTTAACCTCCCAAAGTACTGGGATTACATGTGTGAGCCACTGCACCTGGCCAATCATGATAATTTTCAAATAAATTGGGAATGGAGTGAGATGGAAGGATTTGGTTAACATTGGGAAAAAGATTCCACTATAAGGTTAAGTGTTTTGAGTAATTGAAATCACTTATCACAAAATATCAAAGAAAAGGACAAGAGAAAGACTTCTCCTGTAGCATTTTGTAAGAATTAATTAATAGGCTGGGCACAGTGGCTCACGCCTGCAATCCCAGCACTTTGGGAGGCCGAGGCAGGCAGATCATGAGGCCAATAGATCGAGACCATACTGGCCAACATGGTAAAGCCCTGTCTCTACTAAAAATACAAAAAAAATTTAGCTGGGCTTGGTGGCATATGCCTGTAGTCCCAGCTACTCAGAAAGCTGAGGCAGGAGAATTACTTGAACCTGGGAGGTGGAGGTTGCAGTGAGCCGAGATCGTGCCACTGCACTCCGGCCTGGTGCCTGGCGACAGAGCAAGACTCTGTCTAAAAAAAAAAAGGAAAGAAAAAAAGAATTAATTAATAAATAATGATGAAGTAGAAGAATTTTAAAAATATATTCATGTGTGTACCTGGAGTGAGGATTGTTTCGATTCATCATATTTCCTGGCATTTCTTCTTGCAAACTTTATGCCAATTATTATTGTCCAAATGTATTAATAAAGTATCTGTTTTTTTTTTTTTTAGATGAATCTCACTCTATTGCCCAGGATGGAATGCAGTGGACTGCTCCCAGTTCACTGCAAACTCTAGCTCCTGGGTCAAGTGATTCTTGTGCCTCAGCCTCCAGAGTAGCTGGGATTATGGGTGCCCACCACCAGGCCCAGCTAATTTTTGTATTTTTAGTAGAGACAGGCTTTCACCATGTTGGCCAGGCTGATCTCAAACTCCTGACCTCAAGTGATCCTCCTGCCTTGGCCTCCCAAAGTGCTGGGATTACAGGTGTGAGCCATCACACCTGGCCAAGTATCTGTTGTTTGATGGGTGTTTACTACAGAGTGACTAGAGCAGAATGTCTGATTTATAAGAAGATGCAACACTAACAGGCCATACAAAATTCATTATACATCAAATAATTATGAAGCTCTGCCGTAGGTGTTACAGACACAAAGATTAATAGAAGCCCTATTACCGTCCTTGAGGAGATCTAGGTCTAGGCAGGAGAGTAGACGGACGACAAATAGTGATACTGCATTGTAAGAAATACCTGAATGGAAGTTTAAACATTATTCCATAACGAAAATTGTACCAGTAGAAATCTTTAGAGTTATAATCACATTATGATTTAGATAGAGAAAGGGGTCTGGGGATTTCACCATTTTCTGATTGTAGAGGAAAGTCAGAATTTGGCCTGCCTTTCTAATTTTACCCAACGGCTACAAGAGGCTAATGAGATTTTTAGTCCCCAAATGAATCAAATCAGGGTCACTCAATTGTTTACATGATTTTACATTAAGGAGCCTGAAGACCTATGAGATTATGATCTCGTAAGAGTTAACATAGTACTTCAGACAAATGGTACATTTCAAAATCAGGGTATGTATAGCTGTACAATACAAACGGCACACATTCAACACTGTTTAGGAAATTCAATGCTAAATGTATTTATTAAGTTCTTACACATTACTTAAGAAAAAAATATATTTTTAGCACTGTATGTAGAACTAAACCTGTTAATTTTATCATCTTGCTCTCACATTCGTCCTGTGTGATAACTGGCAAATAGAAAATGAAGACATCCAGCATGTCTTTAAAAATTAACTTTTTAATTGCGAAACTAATGTACCTAGTAGACAGATCCAAACAGTACCAAAACCAAAGTCCTCCTTCCCACATACCACTTACCTCCAGACTCCTCAATCCCACTCCTTACGTAATAATTATTGGAAGATACCACCTCGGGAGGCAGACTATCTCAGTTGAATCCTGATTCATCTGCAATAACTAGTGCACTTGGGCAAATCTCTTAATTTCTCTGAGCCTTAGCTATCCCACTTGTAAGGAGAATAACACCAGTACCTATCTCAATCTACCACAAAGGGTTAAATGAAACATAAATGAGCTTGGTAAAGCAATATAAAGAGCTTACATCTATGTTAGGGCATATTTATGCACTTAGATTTACGTTTTTTGTTTGTTTGTTTGTTTTTGTTTTTTGAGACAAGGTCTCCTTATGTTCCCAGGAGTGGGATTGAGGACTCTAGAGTGAAGTGGTAGGTGGGAAGGAGGACTTTGGTTTTTGTACTGTTTGAATCTGTTTACTAGGTACATTAGTTTGGTAATTAAAAAGTTAATTTTTAAAGACATGCTGGATGTCTTCATTTCCTATTTGCCAGTTATCACACAGGACGAATGTGAAAACAAGATGAAAACAACTCCTGAGCTCAAGTGATCCTCCCGCTTCAGCCTCGTGCATAGCTGGGACTACAGGCCTGCACCCCTGTGCCTGGCTTTACCTCATTCTTTTAATGGCTGAATAGTACTCTGTGAATGCTCCAAAGTGTATTGTAATTAGTCCCCTATTCATAGGTATTAGATTTCTTTATTTTCTTTTATTAAAGCAGTAGTGAACCTCTTTGCACATATATCTTTTTAAAGTACACTGTTTGTAAAGCAATATAAATATAACTGAATAAGTTCCTACAAATAGAATGTTTGTGTCAAAGGGTGTGACTATTTTGAGTTTTGAGAGATATGCCAAATTAACTTTGCCTTTTGAGAAGATTACAGGCAGTTTGATAACTTCCTGATTTCAACTTGCATAATCAGCTTTAATAATCAGTTTCAATTTACAGGGAAAATTGAACTTGATGTCTTTGTCATTCCTAGGTTTGGTCATCAAAGATTTGGGGCAGCTACGCTTTATTTACTCAACTAGATTTTTAGCTTCTTTCGGACAAAGATTATATCAAAATATAAATAGGCATAGAGTCTAATGCACTCTCGGGCATTTAGCATGGGGTCGTATATTGGTTGACATGTTAATTAATGCAGTAGAAAGTTGGGATTCTGCTGGGCGTGGAGGCTCACACCTGTAATCCCAGCACTTTGGGAGGCTGAGGCGGGTGGATCATCTGAGGTAGGGAGTTTGAGACCAGCATGACCAACATGGAAAAAACCCGTCTCTACTGAAAATACAAAAAATTAGCCCAGCATGGTGGCACATGCCTGTAATCCCAGCTACTCAGGAGGCTGAAGCAGGAGAATTGCTTGAACCCAGGAGGCGGAGGTTGAGATGATCCGAGGTAATGCCATTGCACTCCGGCATGGGGAACAAAAGCAAAACTCAGCCTCAAAAAAAAAAGAAAAGGAAAGTTGGGATTCCTAGTTATACAGCCCTCAGACATAGTTTGCTAGCCAAGAAACAATGTGAGGGAACCACATTTGTGAGAGATAAAAGGTTAATGTCAATAGAATACCCAGATACTTACCCTAGGGAGGCTGTAGTGAATATGTGTATGTGTGTGTGCAAGGGGTCTGAAAGCTGGTAGAGGTGTCTAGAGAAAGTCTGGAGGATAAAATAAAGACACTCCGAAACACAATAAAAATCACAAAGGCAAGAGTCCCAAAGGGCAAAAATCACAAACAGCCGGCCTCATCTGAAGCAAATATGCAATCATAGCTAAGAGCTCCTGGTTATGTAAGTGTGATAGCCACGCTCAAAAGGAAGCCTCATGTAGGGACTGCTTCCTGCTCTTTGAGGTGTGTTTCTCCCTTGACTCAGAAACATCCACAAGGTCTTCCTTTGAAGGTTGTCAAGGAGCTGTCCTGGGTGACGAACTAAAGAAAAAGCAAGTCCTGCACATAAGCAGAAAGTATTACAAGTTGAGAACTGAATTCCAAAGCATGTGCCCTCACTCCTTTTTCTTAGTTTTTAGTTTTTCTTCCCTGTTGGCCACTCACATAAGTTTCCTAATACATACTATGTCTTCCTCCCAAATTTTTCCTACAGTCACTCAGGAAATTTTGAAACAAAAAAATCTTACTCTTAAGAACGTTGCAAGGCCGGGTGCGGTGGCTCACGCTTGTAATCCCAGCACTTTGGGAGGCTGAGGTGGGAAGATCATGAGGTCAGGAGTTCGAGACCAGCCTGACCAATATGGTGAAACTCTGTCTCTACTAAAAATACAAAAATTAGCCTAGCATGGTGGCCCGCATCTGTAATCCTACTTGGGAGGCAGAGGCAGGAGAATCGCTTGAACCTAGGAGGCGGAGGTTGCAGTGAGCCGAGATCGCTCTACTGCACTCCAGCCTGGGTGACAGAACGAGGCTCCATTTGAAAAAAAAAAATGGAAAGAATGTTGCAGACAGTTGACTCAAAAGGGAATGTCTCAAGAGCAGAATGAAGACACAAGAGGGTAAAATACTGAAGGCAGTGAAACCAGACTCTCAATCATGGATATTTCCAGTTATCCAAAAAACAAGAAAAACAAATCTTTGAATTTACCTCATTTACAATAATCCCATACAAACAGAAAGCACAAGAGACAAGGAAAGATTTGAAAGCAAGGAAAGATTTCAAATTTTTAAAACTTAAAAGTAATAGTTTAAAGGGTTAATTTTTCTATCTCCAGGTTTATTTCAAATTTACACATTTCTCACCAGAAGGAAAAAAAAAACTACATTTTTGTCTTAGTGAAGGCTTTATGCATGGCATGATGTTTCACTTAAAGGATAGACAGGATGGCTGGAAATGGGAGGAGAATTGTTTCAAAGACAGGGATGCAGAAAGCCTTTGGAGAAGGATTTGGCAAGGCTTGGAATTTCTGAAGGCAAAAAAGCTGAAAAGGTATTCTGGTTCCAGACCCTAGAGAGCCTTAAGAATAAGAAAAAAAGAATTTGAACTTTATTTGTAATTTATGAGGGGCCTTTGAATCTATGTGAGAAGGCAATGACAAGTTTATAAATGGGTTAGAGGAGAATCAACATGGCAGCACAATATCTGGATGGCTTGGGCAGCGAAGAGACTGAAGATAGGACTACGGGTGCTTCCTAATGGGCCACCTGCAACTGGGAGCCCCTTGGTGGGTGGGTCTGAACTAAGGCCATGACTCTGGGAAGAGGAATGAGGTAATTTAGGGAAGAGACTTTTCAGAGACTTAGAACTGACTAGCGGTAAGGCTTACCGAGACAGAAGGATCAAAGGCGACTTTGAAGTTGGATCATGGCTCACTGGGAAACAAATGATACCATTAACAGAGAAAAATCAGAAAGAAGGAAGAGAAGACTTGACGTAGAAAATAAATTCAGTTTTAGGTAGGCAGAATTTTTTTTTTTAAGATAAAGAACTGCCTTTGAAGATATGCACACCCACAATCTAGTCAAGCTGCCTTTTCTCAGGTTTCTACATACCACTTCCAAAGTGAAAATTTATGAAAAATAGCAAGTTTTATGTTCATTTGTAATCTGTTAAAAAATCATTAAAGTATGTAAATTTCTCTTCTTCACAGAAAAAAAAAAAAGAGAGAATCAGCCTTTCGGTCAACAGAGCTATGCTTGAGAAGGTTCCCAACCATTGCTCCTGTTGGTTTTGCTGATGAAATGAAAGTAAGTGAAGATGGTATTTGTCTCTGCATTTTTCAACATTTGTCAATTCTTCTTCAGGTACAATAGATGTAGCATATCTGTTCAATACTTGGGCTCTATGACTGGACATACAATTTTAGCAGTTGGGGAAGAAAATAATATCCTGGTGGAAGGACTGCAAAATTAGAAAACGCATGAAAATCTTGCTATTTGAAGAGCTTAGGAAAAGGCGTGCAGTTGGCACACTGTATGCATGGTGATTTATGTGCTTTCTGCTTATTGTGATGAACACTCATTTATACGAAGTAGTTTGAAGGGATGTTGTCTGTTCTCTTTTCTGTAAATAGTAATATAGCTTCAATAAGAAAAAAACAAAAACATGTATGTGCCTAGTTTCCTTTTCTTTTCTTTTTTTTTTTCTTTTTGAGACTGAGTCTCACTCTGTTGCCCAGGCGTGCAGTGTCATGATCTCAGCTTACTGCAACCTCTGCCTCCCAGGTTCAAGCAATTCTCATGCCTCAGCCTCCTGAGTAGCTGGGATTACAGGTACGCACCACCAGGCCTGGCTAATTTTTATATTTTTAGTAGAGACCAGGTTTCACCATGTTGGCCAGGCTGGTCTCGAACTTCTAACCTCAAATAATCCACCCACCTGGCCTCTCAAAGTGCTGGGATTACAGGTGTGAGCTACAGCCTGGTTTGCTCTTCTTTCTGCCTAAAGTGCCCTTTTCCTTTTCCTAGATCTTCATGGGGCTGGTTCCCCTGGTCATTCAAGCTTTGGCTTTTATGTCACCTCCTCAGAGGTGATTCAATCACACTGAACCACTGTTTTCTATTTCTCCTCTTCCCCTTCTTCTTCTCCTCCTCCTCTTTTTCTTCTCCTTCTCCTTCTTCCTCTTGTTCTTCCCCTTCCTCTTCCTCTTCCCCTTCCCCTCCTCCTCCTTCCTCTCCTTCTTCTGCTGCTTCTGCTTCTGCTTCTTCTGCTTCTTTGGTAGAGATAGATTCTTGCTATTTTGCTTAGGCTGTTTTTGAACTCCTGGCTTCAAGAAATCCTCCTGTCTCAGCCTCCCAAAGTGCTGTGATTACAGGCACGAACCATTGTACCCAGCCACATGTTTTCTCTTTCTTACCATACTTATCACACTGTTTCCTTGTGTATTTGATACTTCACTTGTTTGTCTCTCTCTTCCTCTAGCATGTCAACTTCCTCAGTAAGCGGCCCTGGTCCTCCTTGTTCAACATTTTGTCCTTAGGAACTCAGGGCTGGGCTTGGTGGCTCACGCCTGTAAAATCCCGCACTTTGGGAGGCCAAGGTGGACAGATCACGAGGTTAACAGAGCAAGACCATCCTGGCCAACATGATGAAACCCCGTCTCTACTAAAAATACAAAAATTAGCCAGGTGTGGTGGTGCACACCTGTAGTCCCAGCTATTTGGGAGACTGAGGCAAGAGAATCACTTGAACCCGGGAAGCGGAGATTGTAGTGAGCCGAGATCATGCCACTGCACTCCGGCCTGACGGCAGAGCAAGACTCCAACTCAAAAACAAAAAGAACTCAGAACAGTATTTAACACACAAGAAATAAATAAATATTTGCAAAATAACTAAATGAATGACCATCTTTCATCTTTATAGTGGCCCTCTGGGCTAAACATTCCTACATTTACAGATGAAGAAACCAAGTGGAAAGATATTAAGTAATTTTCCCAAGTGCAGCTATTGAGACGCATGAATGCGTCTCATCTTAATACACCCATGACATTTAAAAGAAATACAAAAGGTTATCTCTTCTTTCTCTTCATCTCTGAGCATGAGTGATTTTGTTATATCCGAGCAAGTTTTAAACAGAACCGCCCGCTCTGAGTTTGCTGAGAGCCCATTCTAACGCCAGCGTCCGAGAGTCAGCTAGGACTCAACTCTCTCGGCCCAGAACAAAGCGTGGTCAACATTTTTATATCAATTCAGGGTCAGGGCGCAGAATGCCCTACATAGCTCAGAGGGGGTAAAATGGAGTTGGCAGGATTGTTTAAAATGTATTCACCAGAGCCAAGCTAGGGTATTTCAATTTCAACTTTTGCTAGAAAGATGTCTTATTTTTCTTTAAATTATCTGTAGGAGACTCCAGGTCTCAATCATAACATGTTTTTAGATTTAGTGTCTCAAAACCTTTACTGTCTTTCTAGTACTGCTTAAAAAAAAGTTTCCTTACTACAAAGGAAAATGTACATTTACTATCAAAAAAAATGAAAAGAGAAAACAAAAGAAAAAAATCCATCCACGTCTGTCCACAATCTTGTCAGCCTCACTAAAACATCTTGCTGTTAATCATCTCCATTAATATATGATAGACAAATGTATGTTTTAAAATTGATTACTTACATATTATTTTATTTTATATATCATATTATTTAGATATTTTCATATCACTATTCATTTACATAATGTTGAATGTCTATGTGACAGAAGGATATGACATAATTTACTGAATCAAACTATTTCTTTTCTCTTGAATTTTACTTTATGGGTACATCACCCTATCACTCTTTTTCAACTGCAATATTTACCTTAAAACTCACCCATTTTTAGTGTAAGTTTCTGTGCGTTTTAGTCAATTTAAATAGTTATGCAGCCATTATCATAATCTTTTTTTTCTTTTAAAGATGGTGTTACACTATGTTTCCCAGGCTGGTCTCAAACTCCTGGGCTCAAGTAATCCTCCCGCCTTGACCTCCTAAAGTGCTAGGATTACAAGCTGACCATTACGTGCAGCCCCTTACTCTTTTTTTAAAAAACAATTTTGTCAATGTATTTTATTTAACCCTATATAGCCAAATTATTATCACTTCAATATATAATCAATATAAAAGCAATTGACCCAGTGCCATGGCTCAGGCCTATACCAACATTTTGAGGCAGGAAGATCACTTGAGCCTAGGAGTTCAGGCAACATAGCAAGACCCCATCTCTATCAAAAATTTAAAAATTAGCAACATAGAGAGACCCCCATCTTCTCTACAAAAAAAAAAAAAAAATGCTTGGTATGGTGGCCTCTGCCTGTAGACCCAGCTACTGGGGAGGCTGAGGTGGGAGGATCCCTGGAGCCAGGTAGGTCAAGGCAGCAGAGAGCCTGAGGCTGCAGTACACCCCACCACACCACGCCACTGTACTGCAGCCTGGGTGACAGAGCAAGATCCTGTCTCAAAAAATTGAGTTTTTTTTTTGCAGGGGAGCAGATACCGAATCTTTGGAGTCTTGTGTATTTTACACTCACAGCAGACCTCAATTCGGACTAGCCTTATTTTAAGAATTTGTGGCTGCCATATTGGCAGGTGAGGGCTGCTGGCCTGCTGGGGAGGCCTGCAGGTGAGGTCATGTCCTCAGCTATGAGCTGGAGGGGTCAGGAGCAGGGTACATTTTCCTCTCTAGCTTGGGAGGAACCGCTCGAAGATCCTTAGACTCTTTCCCTTGTGGTTGCACATGGCAAGCACGGGGGTCCAGGGAGATTCACACAGTTCCGTGAGCATGGAGAGAATGACTGGGCCTTGGAGGTCCCGATTCCTTCCATTGAAGGGTTTTGTGTCGGGTAGAGGGTGTATGTGGAGAGGGAGGCGTGAGGGTGGGGTACGTGGGGCAAAGAGGGACAGTGTCCGAGTTTTTTTCTTTCCCTTCCCTCTTTCATTTTCTTTCTGTATTTCTTGCTTCTTCCCTATTTTCTTTATGTCCTTTTTTCCTTCTGAAATCAATATAAGCAATGGTGCAATGAGCATCCTTTTATACAGATCTCCGTGTACTCCTCTGGTTATTTTATTAGAATAAATGCTCAGGAAGTTTTTGTCATTTTCATTTCCACCCAGCAGTACGTAAACCTGTCTGTGTTCTTAAACCTTTGCCCTTCGCTCCTCTTTCTTTCCGCTACTGATTTGCTAAATATTTTTGATATTTGTTCAAGGATATTATTGCAATTTCTTGATTTTTTAAATTGTATTTTTGCCCCCCTGCTCCACTGTCTGCTTTGTTTATGAGCATAGGGAGGCAGGCTGAGGAAGAGGCAAATATGGGATTGACCACACTTCAGCATTAGATAGCTCTGTGACCTTGTGTAAGTGACTGGGATTTCATTTTCCTTTATGTCCATAAAATGGGGATAATTACTTTATTGGGTTGTTGTTAACATCAATGAGTTGCCTATGTCAAATACTTGGCACAGCACCTGGCACTTAAGCACTTGACAAATGATAGCTATTATAATTTACAGAAAGTTTGAATGTTTATGTAGTCATATTTATTTTCCCTTTAGCCATAGGTGCTATGCTTAGGAATTACCCTAAAGTTGTAAGACTATTCACCTATATTTTCTTCTGGAAATGTAGAATTTCTATGGTTTTGTATTTTAAAATTAAAATCTCGAATTCATATGTAATGTATTGTGGTGTATATTACCAAATGATGATCTGATTACATCTTTCTTTCTTTATGGCTGATCAGTTTTCCCAACACGTATTGAACAAACCATCCTTTGCTTACATATTTGAAATGTTACTTCTGCCCTATACAAAATGCCCACATACACATGAACTAATTCCTGCATTTTCCTCTTTGCTTCATAGATGTGATTCTTTCTGCATTGACTGCTGCTCTGTTTTATTTATTTTGGCTTTATGATATGCTCTAATATTGGACAAGGAAAGTGCCATCTCACAATTATATCTCCCAAAGTTTCTAGGACATTCCTATATGCCTGTATTTTTACATTAACTTTAAACTTGGCAAGCTCATACTTAAATAATTCTGACTGGCAATAAATAAATCGGTTTATCTGATGGAGACTATCTTTTACAGTACAATATTTCCATGTAGGAACATAGTATGTCCCTTTATTCGTGAAACAAAAGTACCTCAGTAAAACTTCATAGTTACCTTAATGTTCGTAGTGAATATTGCTTAACAAGTTTATTCCTAGGTATTTCATATTTTTTACTCTTGTGAATGCTATCTCTTTGACTTTTTTTCTTACTAGTTATTGTTCTTATATAGAAATTTATTATTTTTATTTTTTAGAAATTTATTTTTTAATTTTATTTTTAAGTTGCTATTGCAATTAGCCACTTTATTGAATTTATCTATTCCTACACTGAAAGTTGATTTTATTGATTTTTTTCAAGCAGACAATCACATTATTTGCAAATATAATTCAGTCTCCTAATGTTTAATAGTTTTAACTCTTTTTTTTTGTTTCATTACATTGGTTAGAACGTTTCAAACACTGTTTGGTAACAGCACCAATAACAGAAATCCTCATTTTTTTCTGATGTTCCTATCTATTGAAAGGCTGCTTGTGTTTTACTTTTAGGGAAAATATTTGCTATCTTTTCAATATTGTTTTATTTGTGCACTTATTTTTAAACATGTTCTTTCTTATGTATAGTCAATAGAAACAGAGAACACTGGTCTATCAATCCTTTCCCATACTGACAATATTTTTCTCAGTGATTCAGTGACTATCATCTATTTCAGTCAAAAATTGTATATTCCCTATGCCTTCCAACAGATAATTTTAAGGAAAAATTAGCTTTGTTTTGTTATTTTCTTTTTGTTACCTTTGCAGAGGAAAGGCTGACGACATGTTGATCTTTCTCATTGGTTACGATCTCAGTGATACTAAACATGTGTCCCACGAGCTTCCCCACTGGCTTGGTGCTGATATTGGGGTGCCACAACCGGATGACTTTATCATCACCTGGAAAGGAGGACAGGAAAGATTCTTTGTTTTCTCAGGTGGTCAAAGCTTCAAATGTATCTCTCAATGTATCATACCCTTATCTTTCTTCTAACAGCAAATCACAGTCTGTTTCTGGCAGGATGAATTCTGTGATTGATGTGCTAAGGGGCTGGCCTTGGTTTGGATCTGTTGCTTCTTGTCAAGGCTGTTTTGTAAAGACTGTATTTACATATACAAATGTGAATTCTCATAAATATTTTATGAGTTCTTTTCTTGATTCAATCCTTTCCTATACTGTCATGCATTAATGCATTATTTATACTCTATTTACTTCCCAAAATATTTAAGGCAGCTGTTCTTTTGTTTTCACATTCTTAAATTATGCAAACATTATAATAATAAAAGCAAGCAAGGAAAGAGGAAAACTGCACTTAATCTCCACCATTATAACAAATCAACTGTTGTCATTTTTTCATCTTCCCTTCTAGCAAGTATTCATAGGCATATATAATTTAAATGTAGTTACTATCATAGAATAAATATGATTTTTTAATTATTAAAATCATATGGGTTCATGGTAAAAGATTTAAACCTTATAGAAGGGTATAATTTTTATTAAAAATGTCTTTTCCTCCATAATCTCTAATTTAACTCCCTGTAGGAAATCACTGTTAACTTTTAAAAAATATAAATTACATATATTTCTGGATACATGTTTATACCCACTACTTTTTCTATATTCAGACCATGGGCTTATGCCTGCATAATTATTCTTTTAGTTACTATTTCACAATTTCTTTCTTTCTTTTTTTTTTTTTTTGAGATGGAATCTCACTCTATCGCCAGGCTGGAGTGCAGTAGTGTGCTCTAGGCTCACTGCAACCTCCACCTCCTGAATTCAAGTGAGTCTCCTGCCCCAGCCTCTTCAGTAGCTGGGACTACAGGCTTGTGCCACCATGCCTAGCTAATTTTTTGTATTTTTAGTAGAGACAGGGTTTCACTTTGTTAGACAGGATGGTCTTGATCACCTGACCTTGTGATCCGCCAGCCTTACCTCCCAAAGTGCTAGGATTACAGGCTCCAGCCATCGCACCTGGCCTATTTCACAATTTCTTAACTTCTTGTTTATTGATTCGTCCACTAATTCTAGTTTTTTAAAAATCTTATTCAACAATACTGCAATGAATAGTTATTGTACTTCTGTGGTCTTTTTTTCCTTTTGGATTATTTACTGAGGATAAAGTCCCACTTGTGATATCACTATGTTAAAGGCTATAAACATTTTATCACTTTTAAACACATTGCTAGCTTACTTTCCAAAATGGTTGTACCAAATCCCAAGGCCATCAATTATATATTCCGTCAGTTTCATTAAATTCTGGCCAGCACATGAATATTGTCATGACCTAAAATGTTTGCTATGTTAATAGGTCTAAAGCAATACCTTATTTTTAATTACATTTTATGATAGTTAATGCCGTTGGTTATTTTTTTCCCAAATATATCTGTTAATTGTATCTTCTTCTGTAAATTGTTTGACTATATCCTTTAGCCATGATCTATTGGAATTTTGATAGCACTAAAAATAAAAATTGAACCATGAACACACACACACACACACACACACACACACACACACAAAGAGTTTTATGAAGAAACTGGCTACCTGTTCACCAAACCCACATCCTGTCTTCCTGGGCACACATTTCCAGACTCCTTTGCAGTTAGGTGTGGTCAGGTTACTGAGTTCTAAGTGAATTCTGAGAGCTGATTTTAAACTTTACATTTTCATTGTGTCTGACCCATTCATATTTTGGGGGTTATCTTATTACAGCAGCCAGCATTACTTGAACAAATGCTTAGCTGTAATCTAATTGTGTTTCCAAAAAGAATAAAAACTGTAATCGTTTACAAAATACAGAATATTTTTTAAGATATTAAATTTTCTAATTCACAAATAACTCTTTAAATGTCATCCTGGAAACTGAGTCATAAAAACAGCAAATAACTTCAAATTGGGATCCTAGAAGTCGCATAATCCAATTTTCTTATCTCACAAAAGACAGAAACTAACTCCCAGAGATTAAATAATTTTAATCAAATGATTTAATTTAATTATTTGAATGTGATTTGTACACCTCGGAATATGGAACTGAGTTATAATACAACAATGCATTCCTAAGCACCTTACATATTACCAAAGACCTTACATATTACCAAAGACCTACATATTACCAAAGAAAAAAAGGTTGTATAAAAGCATTATAACCTGTTATAATTTATATATAACCTGTTATTAACAGTCATAATTTACTTATAAAAGTCTAAAATTCAAAATAGTCATTTTACATTCTTCACAGAATTAGAAGAAACTATTTTAAAATTTAAGTGGAACCAAAAAAGAGCCCAAATAGCAAAGACAATCCTAAGCAAAAAGAACAAAGCTGATGGCGTCAAGCTACCCCACTTCAAACTATACTACAAGGCTCCAGTAACCCAAAGAGCATGGTACTGGTATGAAAACAGACACATAGACCAATGGAACAGAATAGAGATCTCAGAAATAAAACCACACATCTACAACTAGCTGATTGTCGACAAACCTGACCAATACAAGCAATGGGGAAAGGATTATTTAATAAATGGTGCTGGGAGAACTGGCTAGCCACATGCAGAAAATTGAAACTGGACCCTTTCCTTACACCTTATACAAAAATTAATTCAAGATGGATTAAAGTCTTCAATGTAAACCGCAAAACTATAAAAGCCCTAGAAGAAAATCTAGGCAATACCATTCAGGACACAGGACACAAGCAAAGATTTCGTGATGAAAATGCCAAAGGCAATAGCAATAAAAGCAAAAATTGACAAATGGGATCTAATTAAACTAAAGAGCTTCTGCACAGCAAAAGAAACTATCATCAGAGTGAACAGACAACCTACAGAATGGGAGAAAAATTTTGCAATTTATCCATCTGACAAAGATCTAATATCCAGAGTCTATAAGGAACTTAAACAAATTTACAAGAGAAAAACTACCCCTTAAAAAGTGGGCAAAGGGCTGGATGCGGTGGCTTATGCTTATAATCTCAGCACTTTGGGAGGCCGAGGTGGGCGGATCACCTGAGGTCGGGAGTTTGAGACCAACCTGACCAACACAGAGAAACCTCGTCTCTACTAAAAATACAAAATTAGCAGCCGGGCGCGGTGGCTCAAGCCTGTAATCCCAGCACTTTGGGAGGCCGAGGCGGGTGGATCACGAGGTCAAGAGATCGAGACCATCCTGGTCAACATGGTGAAACCCCGTCTCTACTAAAAATACAAAACATTAGCTGGGCATGGTGGCGCGTGCCTGTAATCCCAGCTACTCAGGAGGCTGAGGCAGGAGAATTGCCTGAACCCAGGGGGCGGAGGTTACGGTGAGCCGAGATCGCTCCATTGCACTCCAGCCTGGGTAACATGAGTGAAACTCCGTCTCAAAAAAAAAAAAAAAAATACAAAATTAGCTGGGCATGGTGGTGCATGCCTGTGATACCAGATACTTGGGAGGCTGAAACAGGAGAATCGCTTGAACCCAGGAGGCAAAGATTGCAGTCAGCCAAGATCATGCAACAAGAGCAAAACTCCATCTCAAAAAAAAAAAAAACAGCCAAAAACCCCAAATATACAAAAAAAGTGGGTAAAGACATGAACAGACACTTCTCAAAAGAAGACATTTATGCAGCCAAAAAACATATTTAAAAAAAGTGCAACATCATTGGTCATTAGAGAAATGCAAATCAAAACCACAATGAGATACCATCTCATGCCAGTCAGAATGGTGATTATTAAAAAGTCCAGAAACAACAGATGCTGGTAAAGTTGTGGTGAAAAACAAACGCTTTTACACTGTTGGTGGGAGTGTAAATTAACCACTGTGGAAGACAGCGTGGCAATTCCTCAAAGATCTAGGGACAGAAATATCATTTGACCCAGCAATCCCATTACTGGGTACATACCCAAAGAAATACAAATCATTCTATTATAAAAATAGATGTACGTATATGTTCATTACAGCACTATCCACAACAGCAAAGACATGGAATCAACCCAAATGCCCATTGATGATAGATGGATAAAGAAAATGTGGTACATATACACCATGGAATACTGTGCAGCCATAAAAAGGAACAAGATCATGTCCTTTGCAAGGACATGGATGGAGCTGGAAGCTGTTATCCTCAGCAAACTAACACAGGAACAGAAAATCAAACACTGCATGTTCTCACTTCTAAGTGGGAGCTGAACCTTGAGAACACATGGACATGTGGTAGGGAACAACACACACTGGGGCCTGTGGATGGTTAGGGAGAGGGAGAGGATCAGGAAGAACAGGTAATAGATGCTGGACTTAACATCCAAGTGTTAGGTTGATCTGTGCAGGAAACCACCACGGCACATGTTAACCTATGTAACACATCCTCACACATACCGTAGAAGTTAAAGGAAATTTGAAGAAAAAGAAAATAAACTTTTAAAACCCCAAAAAGTCATTCTAGTTAATCTGGTGGTACATATTGGGCCACCCATTAGAATGTATTTGCTGATGTAGATTGAATTTTTATTTTGGTAGATTATGCACACTGAAAGAGCCAGTCAGGTATGGAGGGATAATGAGGTGACTTGTTAGTTGGATATTTATAAACCAGACAAATTTGATAAATGCTTCCATAATTCTATGATTATTTTATTGGGCTTTATGAAAAAGCATAGTATTTTCTCTACCTTTTTTATCTCCTTTGAGTATCTCAATCCATCCATCAAGTCTTAGCATAGCTTTTCCTCCAATAATATCCCAGAATACTTTTGTATTCTTCAAACCTGAGTGCCCTATGTAGGTGCCTCCTTCATCCCCATCATCTATAATAATTTTATTTGTTTGGACCACTGTTAGACTCCAGGTGCCTTGAGGACAGAACTTGTTCTTGTTTACTGTCACATATAACCTGTAGTAAGAATTCAAAAGATATTTACTGAACCACGTCAATAACTTCATTGCTGGAATGATGAATCACAGCTCGGAAGTTTAACTATCAAGAGCTAAAAGAGGGGAAAAACATGTATTCAAAAGAAAAAAAGGCTCTTCGTTGAATGTTCATCTGATTTTTTTGGAAGGTCATTTGTTCACTTCAGAGGCTCTCACTTCTTGGAGTGTTATTACAGGCAAGCTGAAAAAAATCTAATTGCATAGCTGATTCTTGGTTTCCATTTCTTAAGAATTGCAAGAGACTGAATTCACTCCCTCCCAAATTTATATACTGAAGCCCTAGCCCTCAACACAATGGTGTTTGGAAATGGGGGGCCTTTGGGAGATAATTAAGTTCCGCTGAGGTTAGGAAGGTGGGTCCTCATGATGGGATTCGTGTCCTTATTAGAAGAGATGCCAGATCCTGCTGCCCCACCTCACCCTCTTTCCCCTCTCTCTCCCTGCTGTTTGAGTACACGGAGAGAAGGCAGGTGTCTACAAGCCAGGAAGAGGGCCCTCACCAGAAACTGACAATGCTGGCACCTTGATCCTGGCCATCTAGCCTCCAGAAATGAAAGAAAGTAAATTTCTGTTGTTTAAACCTTTCTGTTTATGGTATTTTGTTAAGGCAGCTCAAGCTGACTAAAACATCAAGGTATTTTGGGGATTGTGGTTGATGAGTAAGTGGAATATTTTCTTAAATTTAAAACTTTCATGCTACCCTTATTAACAAGAAAGAAAACCTCTCGAGAAATTAACTCTGCACTTGGTGTTTTTTAAAACCTGTGTTCCCCCTTCTCTTCTGATTACCTTTGTGCCCTTAGTATTTTGCGAGAAGTAAAGGATACAAAGAAACTCTAGACATTGTCCCTACCCAAAGTCTTTTTCAGAAGACCAAAGTTTACACCCTTTTAGACTTAGTTTGGTCATTACTCTCTCCAGTGCCTTCCCTAATCACTTTCCTCTGCCCTAGATGGAGTTCAGACTCCTTCTTCTGTGTTTTTACTGTGTTTTCTTTTGCTCTCTTTTATAGCACTAATTGTATTCAATGATAATTGTCTGTTTGTCTAACTGTTTACCCATTATCTGGTAAGCCTAGTAGTTCTCATCCACAGCAGGGTTTGGCAGGTAGTCAGTACTTAACACATGTTTGCTAAGTAAATGAGTTGGCTTGTAGAGTCACTCATAAGGTGGTTAAGGATGCATATTTTGAGTGAGTCAGATTTGATTTGAAATCTGGCTCTAGCAGTTAACTAGCTTTATTACTTTAAATAAGTTGCTCACCTCTGCATCTGAGTTTTCTCATCTATGAAATGGGGGATAAATGGAACTCACATCATAGTTTTACTGTGAAGATTGAATGGAATTGTACCTGTGTAACTTAACAGTTTCTGGACCATAAAGTAACAATTAATATTACTATTATTCCAAGTTCCTCTACCATTTAGGATGTATTTTGATTATGTTTAGGGGAGAAGAACTGCTATACAGATATATGAAGTATGATCCCTGCTCTTGAGAGTTTACAATCTAGTAGTAGCAATAAGGCAAGGAGATATAGAGGGAAAACAAATATTTGTAAAGAGGATGTCAAAACTAAAGATAGAACTTTATACTATAAATATTATGGTTCATAAAGAGTTAACTCCCTGTTTCTTTGTTGCTATTTTTTCTTTCTTTTGTGTGTGTGTGAAGACAGAAATTAGATGAAGTCATATATCAAAGAGGATTTTCTTTCCTTGAGCAAACTCTTCTCTCAGTTGGTGAGTCACTTCATCTAGATGCATCACTCTTGATGAGATGAGCAGGCTCGGTTCACAGAGAAAAGCAGGAGAGAGACAGCCTCTACTAAAC
Organism: Sapajus apella; assembly: GCF_009761245.1. Lineage (NCBI taxonomy): Eukaryota > Metazoa > Chordata > Mammalia > Primates > Cebidae > Sapajus > Sapajus apella. The sequence continues at coordinate 6,650,820 of NW_022436989.1, forward strand.
CAGATTTCTGTGCTCCAGGAAGAACACAGGGATGAGTGAGGTGCAAAGAGAACTGACTCAGTCTCAGCTCTGCCAGCTAACTAGCTGTGCGACTTGTCTAGGGCCTCAATTTCCTCATGTAAAATTATAATCTTCAAGGCTTCTTCCAGCTCTAGCATTTCATGATGATGTGCTCTGGAGGGAGAGATCACTACAGTGAAAGCAGAGGGCAATCTAGAATTTTTACAGATAATGAGAAACTTGCCAGGTATTTAGTTACATGATTCAAGCTGAATAATTCCAATAATGCAGTATCTTGCCTGTCTTTGCTTTTCATCAGCAATGGCCAAGATGTACCACATTATTCAGACATGTTCAGAACCTAAGCCTTGCACTCACAGGCGATCTTACATCATGTTGGTGGGGCATCCCCTCGTATGGGCATTATCATTCCCGGATGATGAGCCCAGGCTATAGGCTATCCCCAGAAGAAAATCTGTAACTTGTATATCACACGAAGGAGAATGCAGTAGAGAACTACCACGTGAGAAAGGTCTAGGCCTCTTAAACTAAGGACTTTGTCCACTATGCGTTGTGAAGAAAGCCCAATCTTCTGGAGGTTTCCTATTGCCTGCACCCAGATGTCCTCCAGCTCTGCTTACTTTTGTTGATAGGAATGGAATCATAGGTGGTGACTTTGTGGAGGTAGAAAGGGACATGATGCTAAGCTCTCAATGCCTATGTTATTTCATCTGTATTATTACCACCATCACCATCATATGTTGATTCATGCTATACTTTGTAGTTATTTATCAGCTTGTCTTATTTGTACCATTAGACTTCAAATGTTTACAGATTAGGAACACAACGTGACCTTTATAGATTAATAGCCTAATCTACAGCAACTGTGCAAAAAATATTTGTTGAATAAAATATGGGAAAAAAATGCATGCAGAGCCCCCAAGATATCTTTTTTGGGAGATAATTGTGTTTCTACTCTGAACCTTCCATACTGGGAACTTAATTCCTAAAAAGCCTAGCTGCAAACACTATTCAGCAAAAATATTCTTGATGGTCACCAAAATGATGCTTGAAATTTGTAGGTTTTCTTGGTAAGCACTCTGTCCTGGTTTGACTTTTTTTTTTTTTCTTGCAAAAGCTTCTGCTTTTTTTCAAGCTCATCAAATGTCCCCGCACATTTAACATATTCAACTATGCCTAGAAAAGCTGCTTTCACTGTATATTTTGAGTCGCCAGTGGGAACATACCGTACATTTAGCAATGTGCTTGGCTGAGTCACTAATCAACAAGAGTATTCTCCTGAGAAAAATGCGTTTTCAGTTACAGGGAATTTGCATTTCCTACTAATAGAGGCTCCATAACTGTGACAATTCAATAAATTATGCATGATGAAAAGTATTAGTTGCTTGTCAGTAATACTGCTAAGTGTTTTCTTCCCTCTGTGAGAGAGCTGGAAAACCCATAATTAGTAAGTTTTCAAAGATGTAGATGAGGGTCTTATAATGAACACCGAGATTAATGAGAGTCAGATGACTTCATCCAAAAACACTGACGTGGTTTAAATCCTAAAACTTTACCAAACACCTTTTCTACCCCCAGAAATGATTAAAATACTAAAATTTACAAAGCCTACGAAAACTGGTCAATTGTTAACGTTTTGTATACTTTTGTGTATGAGGACAAAGGGCTGTTCAGAGGAGTTGGTTAAGATTAATGTGACAGCATAATGTGAAAATCGGATTCTGGAATCAAATTTCACACTTGCCCTGTATTTAAGTACCGCTTTTTCAAAGGGTTTCATGTGCAGGGTTTGCACTGAAGGAGAAGTAGGGCTAATATTTTTGCCTAACTAAGAAATGCAATGGGGAGAGGAGCATTCACTGTAGTTTGATTCTCCAACGTGTTTGCTCCTCTGTCTCTCACACCACGGGACGCTCCTCCACTCATCTTCTGCATCCTCCTTCTGATGGGTAGTCCAGACCAAAAAATGTGCCCATTTCCATTGGAAAGTAATAAGCCGAGATAGTCATCAACTCAGGAAGGGACAATGGCGATAAAGCAATTGGGATATAAGTAACCCACTTCTTTTTCTGAAAGTATCCCACTTTTCTCTGATTCTAGCGTTTGTTTCTTAACGTGTTCCAGACCTCAGTATGGAGCTCTTTAAATAATAACTGTAATTAGTGTGGTTAGAGACTTGGATTCCTGTTTTTCTTAGAATCATCACTACCAGGTATCAGGAAACTTGCTCCCTCCCCAAGCCACGACTCCCACGCACTTCTTTACAGACTTCTTATCCATATGCCTTCCTTTCTTTTCTTGGTGTCCTCAGTTGAGTTTTAGAGGTTTGTGGACAATTAACGCTTTGGTTTTTCTGAGTGCACAAAGCTGTAATTATATATTGAGTAGCATCTAATTGGCAAACTGGGTTCCAAATTTTCCAAAGAACATTTTTAGTTTATCTCCCTGTGAACAGGCAGTTCTTCAAAAAATAGAATCACAGTATTTTAGGCTCAGAGGGATCTTGAAATGTATTTAGTCTCACTTCCTCATTTTTACCAGTTAAGGAAAATGAGCACAACCGAGTGAGTGATGCAGTGATTGCTGAAAAATCACACAGTTGGTTATTGGCCAGAAGATGGTTAAACCCAGCTCTTCTAACTTCTGGTGCATTGTTTTGATTTGTTGTGCTTGACAATAGACTACTATATGATTTTTGTAATACTGTTGGAATCATAAGCTAATTTCAGGTTAAGTGTGATAGAAGGCCCAAAGCTGAGCATAGATTTAAATATAAATTTTGAATGCACAGTGTACTTGAAAAAAAAATTAACTTTATGCCCTTAGGGGAGATTCCCCAGCCATGAAATAGGAGCTCGGCTGTCTTTATATTTAGCAATATCGGCGCTTCAGGAATGAGGCAGGACGCTTTACATGGGAAACCGAACCTCCTGCTGTGTATGTTTGAGAATGAGAAATTTGAAGAAATCTGACCATAGACAGAGCCAATAGCACTTACTCATTAAACATCATGGCTCCTTTAATAGATATTTTTGCTGTAAACTCTTTTGCCAATGATGTATTTATTGGTTTTTTGGGGAACGACAGAGGTTTCTTCTTTTAAAAAATATTGTTTCTTCCCTTTTTAAAGTTTGGGTTTTCAATATAGGCCACTTCCTCCACGTCTGTTTGTGTTTTTGTTTTGCTCATTTAAGTCTTGCAAGTCTACACGCCTCCTGTCTCTTGTAAGGCCACCCGGCCTTCTTGAGGAACCTCTGGGAGCTCATCTTCTCCCCGATTCAGGTGGCCCAGGGAGCCCGGACATCGTTCATCTCCAACCAGGTCTTTTCCTGTCACCAAAAGGAATCTTCTCCTGGATGTCTAGTCAGCACTGGACATTTAAGTTCACAGTGGAGCTTTCCTTTGTTCTCCATCCCCCGGTAAGCACCCTCTTCCTAATTTCCGTGTAACTATCAACACAATCGCTACTCTTTCATTCCTCCCACCTTACAAACGTGGAGCAGGTTGATTTTTCTTACTAATCCCCAAAAGGATTCCATCTCCAAGTCTTATGAATAATTAATTTCCCATGTCTTTGAGATCGAGTCTTTCTTTTTTTTAATAATAGCACCTACAGTAATTCAGACCCTCTCCATCTCACTCATGTCTTCTCTAACAGTCTCCTAAGTGGAATCGCAGATTTCATTTTATTCCAACAAAAACTCCACATTTGCCAAAGTGATTTTGCCAATGTGTATAAACAGAGAGGGGATTAATATTTATTGAGAATCTATTATGCACCAAGCATAAATTGTCTCAATTAAGCTTAAGCACCACCCTATAAAGTAGGTGTTTCCTCTCCCTTCCCCACCCTCCCCACTCCTCTCCTCCCCTCCCCTCCCCTTTCCTTTCCTTCTTTTGTTCTTTCTTTTTGAGACAGGGTCTTACTCTGTCACCCAGGATAGAGCACAGTGGCACAGTCACAGCTCACTGAAGCCTCAACATCCTGGGTTCAAGTGATCCTCATACCTCAGCCTCCCTAGTAGCTGGGGATACAGGTGCACACCATATGCTCAGCCAATTTTTAAATTGTTTTGTAGAGACAAGGTCTCACTGTATTACCCAGGCTAGTCTTGAGCTCCTGGGCTCAAGCGATCCTCCTGCCTCAGCCTCCAAAGTGCTGGGATTAATGGTGTGAGCCACCATGCCTGGCCAGGTATTATTTTCTTATTGTTCACATTATTAATAACAAACTCGTATTGAGTATTTTGAACTAGTTTAGTTCTGTTGTTGTTTTTTAAGACAGGCTCTTGCTGTTGCCTAGGCTGGGGTGTAGTAGCACAAACATGGCTCACTGCAGCCTCAGCCTCCTGGGCTCAAGTGATCCTCTGCCTCAGCCTCTCAAGTAGCTGGGACTAGCAGTCTTGTCATGTTGCCTAGGCTGGTCTTGAACTCCTAGACTCAAGCAATCCTCCCTCCTCGGCCTCCCAAAGTGCTGAGATTACAGGCGTAAATGATGGAGCCCACTCAGTTTAATTATTCTAATAACCTTATGGGTAGGTACCATTATCATCTCAGATACAGATGAGATTGAAGCTTAAAGAAATAAACAGCCTGCTCACCAAACAGCTCACAAGTGAGAGGGCCAGGAGTTGTGCCCACACAGTCTAATCTAGGGCCCAGCCTCAAAACCGTCATACTATATTAAAACCTCCGCATTAGAAATAAGGAGTCTGAGTCTCAAAGATCATTTCATTCCTCTGCCTTCACCCAGAAACTTACTGTGTCATCTTTTTCCTTCCTCTTAGCAGATAACCTTTTTTCTTTCTTTCTTTCTTTTTGTTTGTTTGTTTGTTTGTTTGAGATGGAGTCTCGCTCTGTAGCCAGGCTGGACTGCAGTGGCACGATCTTGGCTCACTGCAATCTCTGCCACCTAGGTTTAAGCAATTCTCCTGCCTCAGCATCCCAATTACCTGGGGTTGCAGGCGCATACCACCACACCCAGCTATTTTTTTTTGGTATTTTTAGTAGAGACGGGGTTTCACCATCCCAGCCTGGATGGTCTCAATCCGTCCGCCTCAGCCTAATAACCAGAAATATCTTGCATAGCAATTATTAAATGTTGGTATTCGTCAAGATTCTCTTCTTGCCTTTCTTGTCTGTTAATTCTAAACTACTGGCTCTTGACCTTTTTGGTCAGGATCTCCTCGTGAGGATTTGATAAAATTTTGAACATTTTCTCCAGAAAAAGACACACACACACTTAAGTGCCATTCTGCTTCAGGGGCTCCAGGTCTCCTGGGAAGCCCAGGAACTCACGCTCTCACACATAAAAATAAGCTCTAGATGGATTAAAGCTCTGAAGGTAAAATATAAAACAAAATAATAAGAAGAAATTCTAGTAAAATACAGGAAAATTTGTCTCACACATTCTTAAGCTGAAGAAAGCTTTTCTAAGTATGTCACCAAATCCAGAAGCCAGAAAGAAAAAAGCAGACAGATTTGGCTTTATGCAAATTTGTAAATTCCCTGATTTTTTCCCCCAGCACCAAAAAGCAAAGAGAACACTGTTGGCAAAGTAGAAAATCTCCATGTAATGTGAACTGTCCTCTTACCTCCAGTGACAATCACATTTGCTTTAACACAATAACAAAAAGTGTTTGCTCCTCTTGGCATGGAAAACTCTCTGACAGGCCTGGAAAACACAAATTAGATGTAAAATGTGTATATTTTTCTTCATCAAGTTAATTCTGACATATAAATAGATTATGTTTAATAGGCTCATTTCTAAGTTGGTTGTAAATCCATTTGCCCACAGACAATATTATAAGTAATGATTAAGTCCTCATTAACGGTAAGAATCTACTTATATTTTGGGATCGTCTTTGAGATATTGAACCTAAGGGGCAATAACCAGAAGTATCTTGCATTGCAATTATCACCCTAGACCTCAGGCAAGAATGAATTCTTGCCATGACTGCCCAAGTATTGAACTTTCATATTTCTCAATATGAAAGAAATGGATGCAAATTAAATGAAAGCCTGTAGAGTGCTCAGGGCACGGTCACAACATCAGTGAGACAGCACGGAAGTAAAGTCTGAATTGCAAACTTTAGGAGGATGCGGATTTATGATTTAGCTGAAACATACCTTATTAGTTTAATGCGAGAAAACAATGTGAAAAAAAGAGTTTGCTCAACTAACTTTGAGCATCATAAATGAAAGATCCAACTCCGAAGTTCAGGCATTTATACCATGGGCCATATGTAGCCTTTCCAATTAAGTTACTTTATTCTTCCTCAAGCCTAAAGTAAATAGTTATCCTTAAACCTGTATATGCAACTTTATCAACATCTTAAGTTTACTTAGGTCAGAATGCTCAAGACCTTAGTGTAGTGGTTCCAAAATCTGGTTGTGCATCAGGATCACTTTGGATATTAAAAAAGAAATTTCTAGGCTGGGTACAGTGGCTCACGCCTGTCATTCAAACACTTTGGGAGGCTGAGGCAGGAGGATTGCTTGAGCCCAGGAATTCCAGACCAGACTGGGTAAAATGAAGAAACCCCATCTCTACCAAAAAAAAAAATCACGGACCTCAGCCCTAACTTGATAAATCTGACTCTTCAGTGGTCAGATTTAGGAGTCATAAATGTCTACTAAAATTTTTCTTAAAGGCTGGGCACAGTGGCTTATCCCTGTAATCCCAGCACTTTAGGAGGCCAAAGCGGGCGGATCATGTGAGGTCAGGAATTCGAGACCAGCCTAGCCAACATGGTAAAACTCCATCTCTACTAAAAATACAAAAATTAGCCAGTCATGGTGGCACACGCCTGTAATCCCAGCTACTCGGAAGGCTGAGACAGGAGACACTGAACCCTTGAGGGAGAGGTTGCAGTGAGCTGAGATCGTACCACTGCACTCCAGCCTAGGGGACTCTGTCTCAAAAAATAAAAAATTCTTAAAATTGTTTTTCATGCACACCACTGACATTTATTTGTAAATTATGTATATATATTACTGAATTAAAATTATATAAACAAAAACAAACAACAATCAAATAATGAGATAAAAATTTAAAGAAAGAAAACCTCTAGAGTTTTCTACCCCCATTCTAATGGATCATCTTGCATAGCCCCTGGAGTATATTCTCCCTGCTTTGCAGACCTCACAGGACATGGGCTGGCTCCTGATACAGTTTCAAGAAAGAACAAGCACTCTTTGGTTCTTTTTATGGGAGCTCCAGTAAAAGGAAGAGGTGGGATGGGCAGACTTTATAGGGCCCTGCCATAAAGTGGGTGGAGCAGGACAGGGCTGACTGGTGAAGTCGACTTAGAATGCACCGTGGCCGGGCGCGGTGGCTCAAGCCTGTAATCCCAGCACTTTGGGAGGCCGAGGCGGGTGGATCACGAGGTCAAGAGATCGAGACCATCCTGGTCAACATGGTGAAACCCCGTCTCTACTAAAAATACAAAAAATTAGCTGGGCATGGTGGCGCGTGCCTGTAATCCCAGCTACTCAGGAGGCTGAGGCAGGAGAATTGCCTGAACCCAGGAGGCGGAGGTTGCGGTGAGCCGAGATCGCGCCATTGCACTCCAGCCTGGGTAACATGAGTGAAACACCGTCTCAAAAAAAAAAAAAAAAAAAAAAAAAAAAAAGAATGCACCGTGGACATGAGGTCAGAAGACCTAGATTCTGGCTGTGTTCTGTTGCTAAATATATGACTTTAGAAAAGTCACTTCATCTTGCTTAGCTACAGTGTGCCCACTTATGAAATCAAGGATTGACTATGACCTAAATAGCTTCTTCCATTCTTAAATCTTAGATTTTATCCTTCCCCTATAGTGCAGCTGGGGTAGGGTCAAGCAGGGCAACTGCACACCCTTTGTGGATGGCATCCCAGAGCTATGGAGGGCACAGCCTGCACAGCCAATCACAGCGGTCCCTGATTGGGGTAGAGGTACATGAATAACGACTGTTGTAATTCATTATACTTTTTGAGCAGCAATGCACCTAGATATGGAGGAAGAAGCAAAATCAGAACAGGCTGGTGGGTGCAGAGAGGTCTTGATTTGTGGATTCTTTGAAGGTTGCTGGCTATAAAATTTTATATTGCAAAGGCTTAGGCTTGTAATATGGTTGAAAAGTTCTGCTGTGTCTAAGATTGCTAAAAAAATAATTTCTCATAATCAAAGAATATCAATGGGCTTATGAAGGAGTTAAAGAGAGAGGACAGTTGACTCTAAGTGTACTCCAAAAGGGAAATACTCGAGGTAAGGAAAGTTGCGCCAGGCAGCAAGGCCTATGAAACAAATGGAGTTTTTAGGGCTTACTCAGCGGGTCCTCAGTCAGTGAGTCAACAACATTTATGAGTGCCAGCTGTACGCCCAACACTGCCCTAGTGGATAGATACATCAGTGAACTACAAGAGCAGAGGTGAGAGTGTTCATCCAGTGGAGGGTCACAAACTCAAAGGCTAGTTTACCAGCCGGGCAGGTAAACTAGCTGGGAGAAGGGGATGAGTAAGACACCATAGGGAGAAGAGGGGCTGTGGTGAACTGAGAGTGCATGCCCCGTGAAAAGGGGGACCCCAGGCCCAGAGCCAGCCAACGTGCAACAACAGGAAAGGCAGGTTCACCACAACAAGCAAAGATCAAAGAAATAAGGGATCCCCCAAACACATCTTGTACCTGCATTTAGCTAACAGGCTATCAGTTTGCAGGAACAACGATCATATTTTTTGAAATACACACTACAATTTAAAAATCAATAATTTGAATAAGATTTCTTAAAATGTCTCAATGGGTGAGAATAATCAGCAGAAAACAAATTGATTTTTAAAATTTTAATAAAAAATAATGCAAAATAACCAAATTCATTGCCAGGTAGAAAGCTTTACTAAGTGGAGGAACAGAGAGTATTATCTCTAGGTGAAAGAATATTTCTAAAATTATTTAAACCTTTTTTTGAACTAATTTAAGTCTATAAGTAGTAATCTTTCTATCAAATGCAAAGTTCATAAAAAGAAGTCTCAATTTAGTAATATAAATCAGAAGTCAGTATTTAGAATTTTGAAAATGCTTAAATGTCCCAGATGAGAAGTAGCTAGGTTCTAGCTGATGACTCATGTACAGGTTTGACAGTCACACGCTCTGTCACCATAGCTGGTTGACTGAGTGAACTGAACTGGATGTAGCACAAACCAGAAATGGCATTATTTTCCTCTATCCTTGTCTTATTATGTCACCTCGATCTTGGGCCAAGTCCCATTAGGATGGCTCCAGCAAAGCCACTTTCCATGGCCCACGGGGAGTTCACACTGTGCTGGACAGTGTCAGTGTGAATGCAGCCTTGCCACACTGTTACCGTTCCTCCAGCCAGGGTCGGCTTGCTCCTTAGGCACAGTAGGCACAAGGTCTGGAGCCCTAAGTACTTTTAGGGGCCAGCAGAAATATTCTAATTGCACTTAAAATCAGAAGGAAAAAATAAAAGCTTAGGGTGATAGGACATTTTAGTTTTCACATCCCAAAATTAGAATTCGTAGGGCCCATGAAAACATACTAAATTTTTCCTCAGACAGAAGAAAAATGTTGAAGACATAAGTGTATATGAGGTGGGGAGTAGTGGCTCACGCCTGTAATCCCAGCACTTTGGGAGGCCGAGGCAGGCGGATCACGAGGTCAAGAGATCAAGACCATCCTGGCCAACATGGTGAAACCCTGTCTCTACTAAAAATACAAAAATTAGCTGGGTGTGGTGGCGCGCACCTGTAGTCCCAGCTACTTGGGAGGCTGAGGCCAGAGAATTGCTTGAACCCAGGAGGCAGAGGTTGCAGTGAGCCGAGATCACGCCACTGCACTCCAGCCTGGCGCCTGGTGACAGAGCAAGACTGCCTCAAAAAAAAAAAAAAAAGAGTATATGAAAAATAACGTGTAAGATTGATAGTATTATGGTGGGAGGGACCTATAAAGGCAAAAATGCCCAGGGCCAGGAAATGTGGCCCAGCCTGAGGCCTTCAGAATTCTCCATGAGGCCCGGGCATGGTGGCTTACACCTGTAACCCCAGCACTTAGGGAAGCCAAGGTGGGAGAATCATTTGAAGCCAGGAATCTGAGACCAGTCTGGGCAACATAACAAGACCCCATCTTTACCAAAATCAATAAAAGTTAGGCAGGCATGTTGGCACACATCTATATCCCTAGCCACTCAGGAGGTTGAGGCAGGAGGATTGCTTGATCCCAGGAATCTGAAGGTGAAATGAGCTATAATCATGCCCCTGTCCTCCAATCCACATGGCTGGATAACAGTAAGACCTTGTCTCTAAAAAGAAAAAAATTAATAAAGAAATTCTCCATGAGGAAGCAAGTGGTGGTCATGGCACACACATGTCGCATGTCAAGACTGCCCAAGGTGACCTGTTGGTTCTGAGCCTTAGCGACTAGCCGCTTGGGAACCAGATGCATTACCGATTTTAGGATCTTCTGGAGCAGGTCTTCCTGCACCTACCATCACTTGCTTTGGGGCAGCAGAAGCTCTTGCCCCAACCTCCACTCCCGTTTTGGGGAAGGCAGACAAAATGCCCGTGCCTTCACCCATTGGCCCACAACTATGTACCTTAATCCCTCTTTTCAATTATTTTAGAACTGCTAGTTGCATCATATTCATATTTGCTGGTAATGGATGATGGTGTAGAGGTCATGGGTCTACTATGATCCTCTCCAGTAATTCTTGAGGATGGTCTACTATACCTCTCTTTAGAATGGCATTAGCTGAAATTGTAAGACAGCAGAAAAAGAGCTATTTAATACCCTATTAACTGATTATGAACACTTAAAAAGGTCTAGCAACCTTTTTACTTACATTTTTCAGCATGTGAAACTGTGTTCATACTTCCCATTTTAAAAATTTCAGTTTTTTAAGGATATTTGCCCTTTAGATATAATTACTCTATTTTCCTACAAAAAATAATCATAGGAGCCCACATAATTAAATGAATTACAAATGAGTGAACTGTGCCTTTAAATAAAATTGCTTTCAAGTAGAAAGCCTCACATAATTGATGTCAATTTAGAAAATGAAAGATGGCCTGCTTTCCAGTATTTCATATTCATATGCAGCTGCATATTCTTTAAAAGACTGCTTTTTCATTCTGTTACTAGAAGTATCTTATTCTAACAAGTGCACATAAAAAAATCAAACATTTTGTGACAAATCTATTATGATAATGTTAACTAGCATTTCGATAGCACTTTAAGAGCGAAGAATGTTTTCTCATATACCTTCCGGTGCATTGAGATATCAGCTTGGTTTCTGGACTTGAGCCCAGGTCCTTCACACTATACTTCCTTCTCAGGGTGGCAGGGTGGGATTGGGAAGGAGGGAGACTGTCCTCTTGGCCAGGGAACCTTAGTGAGCCGCATCTGCAAACACCACCCATAGCAGAGAGGCACCAGACTCACAGTTTCATGTACAATGTTGGCCTGTGATGTTCATTCATAACAAAATAAAATGTAGATACTATGTGATATGGTTAGAGTTTGTGTCCCCACCCAAATCTCATCTCAAATTGTAACTCCCAGGTGTTGAGGAAGGAGCCTAGTGGGAGGTGATTGGATCACCGAGGTAGCTTCCCCCATGCTGTTCTTGTGAGTTCTCATGAGATCTGATGATATTTTAAGTGTTTGGCAAGTCATTCTTTTGCTCACTTATCTCTGCCATCATGTGCAGGTCCTTGCTTCTCCTTTGCCTTCCCCCATGATTGTAAGTTTCCTGAAGCCTCCTCAGCCACATGGAACTGTGAGTCAATTAAATCCCTTTTTTTTTTTTTTTGAAACGGAGTCTCTCTCTGTTGCCCAGGCTGGAGTGCAGTGGTGCAATCTCGGCTTACTGCAATCTCCGCCTCCTGGGTTCAAGTGATTCTCCTGCCTCAGCCTCCTGAGTAGCTGGGATTACAGGTGCCTGATACCATGCCCAGTTAATTTTTGTATTTTTAGTAGAGATGGGCTTTCACCATGTAGGTCAGGCTGGTGTCGAACTCCTGACCTTGTGATCTACTCTCCTCAGCATCCCTAAGTGCTGGGATTACAGGTGTGAGCCACCACACCCAGCCAGACCTCTTTCCTTTACAAATTACTCAGTCTCAGATAGTACCTTTATAGCAGTGTGAAAATGGACTAATATCCCATGGTTCTTTGAATATAGAAGGCTCCCAATAAATATTTGTTTGAATATCTCTAAGGGACAAATACCGGATTGACAATAACCACTTCGCAGAGTCACACAGAATAGAAATGTATTGATTTTGGGAAGTTCATTCTGAATTTTTCTCTGATATCCCTGAAATGATAGCTTTTAAAAAGAAACAATTTCTGACGATTTCTTCAAAACATTAAAAAAAAAAAACCTTTTGATAGAGTCCTCTATCAAAAGACCCACCAGAATTACCACATGCTTCATCTCAGACTTTATCCTGTTCCATGAACTAATGAGCCTGGTGCAAGGAGAGAAGCAGAGTAATCAGCTAGAAGGCAAAGGGGTGACTCTTTTCAGGGGGCGTGTGCTACACGATTGGGGTTGGTTACTGAATGGAATGCAATACTGCAGACAGGAAGCATCCCAGGGGAACTGTGTGACAGCTGAAGCAGCAAGGCTACTGAGTAAGCAGTGTTCCTCAATATTTTATCCCTGTGATGGTGGGGTAGTTGGTGGAGAATGAGGTCAGGAAACAAGGAATAAGACATTTCCCTTTTCTCCTTTATGATAGAAGAGGTAAGAAATTTCAGAATGCCTCAGGTAAGGCTTCTTTTAAAAGTGGCCCTAACTCTGTATTATTGATCCATATTGTGCCCATTCTCAAGAGGCAAGGGAGGGTGCAATAGAAAATTCTAGATCAGAGGTTGGTCAACTTTTTCCATAAAGAATAAGATAACAAATATTGTACGTTTTGCCATAAAGTCTCTGTTGTCACAACTACTCAACTCTTCCACTGTAGGATGAAAACAATCATAGATAAGTAAGTATGGTTGTGTTTTCCCTACAACTCTATTCATCAGCAATGAAATTTAAATTTCATATCAATTTTATGGGTCATAAGATATTATTTTTTGAAAATTTTTGTTTTAGTCATTTAAAAATGTAAAAACCATTCTTAGTTTGTAGATGTTATAAAAACAGGTGACTTGTTTGAGAACAGCCTGACCAACATGGAGAAACCCTATCTCTACTAAAAATACAAAATTAGCTGGGCACGGCAGTGCCTGCCTGTAATCCCCGCTACTTGGGAGGCTGAGGCAGGAGAATCGTGTGAACCCAGGAGGCGGAGATTGTGGTAAGCCAAGATTGCACCATTGCACTCTAGCTTGGGCAATAGGAGCGAAACTCTGAAACTCCGTCTCAAACGAAAACAAAAACAAAAACAGATCAAAAACAAAACAGGTAACTCATTGGATCTGGCATTGCGCTATTGTTTGCTAACCCCTGCTCTAGACACAGGAACAGGAAACTGAAACCAGAGCATAAACTAGTCTATAATAGCTCCATCTCTTCTCCTTTGAATTCAAGTTCTTTTATTTTCTTTACATCTTTCAGTATCCTTCTTAGGGGAACAGAAAAAGGAATCAACATTTATTGAGTACTTTGTGTCGGGAATTAAACAAGGCACTTTACATGAGTTAACTTAAGTAATTTTTGTAAGGCTATCATGCAGGTATATTCATTACCATTTAAAGATGGGGAAAGTGAGGCTAAGAAGAACTAATGGTAAAGTGTTCAATGGTCACAGAGCTAGTGAGTGCTGAAGCCAGTTCTGTTTGTCTTCACAGCAGCAACCTTACCAAGGGGCGCTATACTCTTTCCAATTTAATAATCTGCCTCTGAGTTGGGTAACTGATAAAAAGTAATGCTGAGTAGCTAGTTGCATATCTCTTGCAAACTGTCAAGCTATCAAAGGGTTAAAGGCTTGGCTTATGTCTTGCAACAGGCAACATGCTTTACATGGCATAATTAATTGCAGATGTTTATTTTCTTGCTAGTACAGAACTCCATTTGTGAAATTACCATACAAAATTATAAACAAAATGGTAATCACTTCTGAAATGGAAATTTTTTTGAGAGGACTTTTTTCCTGCCTTTTTTGGAGCTATTGGCTCCCATTTTAACAGCTGGCCAATTATGTATTTGTATAAATGCAGCTTCATCTGGCTCAACTTAAGAGTCATTATAGGAAATTGCAGAAATAGGAATATGTTGAGTCCAGGGATGGAGTAGACCCAACTCTCCGTCTACTGAGATGACTCTCCAGTGGCAGTGGCTGCTCAGGAAAACATGTTACAGTACCTCACTTGAGAAACCTCTCCAGCTTCTAGATTTAGGAGCATGGTGCAAGTGAGGAAGTAGTTGAAAAGCTCATCTAGAGTCTGACAGAACAGATCAATGAGCACTGTTTGCTGAGGTTGTTACTACTCAACTGACTTCCTGACTTCCTCTCAGACAAATATGTTACCAATCAAATTCCGGGAGAGGAGGTAAATACCAGGAAGCCCAGAAGTGGGCTCAAAGACAAACTCCTGACAATTGCAAAGTGGATGTGGTTCAGAGCAAAGATCAGACTGCACTAGTTAATCAGAAAAGTAAAATCTTCCAGATAATCTAAGTGTTCACAATTGCTAAGTACCAAACCTGTGGGACATTACAGAGAGTAGGAATTTAAATCCCCTACAATACCATTACATAACTTACAAATATCTACAAATATACATTTTGAAGGAAACGTATAAACACAAAAAAAGATCCTTTAAATCCAAAGAATCACGGTATGTGTGTGTGTGTGTGTGTGTGTGTGTGTGTGCGTGTAAATGAAATGGAGTGAATTAAGCGAAAGAGATTGTGAAAATGTGCCTAAGTCAACTCTGTTCTTGAGGTTACTCCCCCAAAAGGTATTATATTTGATTAGAATCATGCTAGTTGAAGGGCATAATTTTCTTGACAAAAAGAAGATGATGTTCAATCTTTATATAAAAAAGATTACTACCTCATTTAAATCCTAACACGAAAATTCACAACCTGATTGACAGATCCTAATGCTTGAACAAAGGGAATGTTGGCACCATCATAACTGGTTTCCAGAGGAAAATATGGGTGCCTTTCCTTTTCTCTGGTGTTGGAGTATTTATTATTGTCATGGATTTGACAGCACACGGAAATCAAAGTTTTCTTTAGAAGTCCATTCTTCAGGAAAGAGCTTACATGACTGTTAAGCAAATAATAATACTTTCAATTTGTACAGCATTTTACAGTTTCCAAAGACCTTCACCCACCTCAGCTTATTTGACCATCACAAAAATCCTGTGAGATAAGAAAGTTGGTGCTATTTCCATTCGTAAAGGTTACCGAGGTTCAAATAACTTCAGTAACATTCCCAAGACCACATGGCCAACAAAGAAGTGGCAAAGGTTACATTAGAATTCCTTTGCTCCCTTGAAAGCTTATCTCTTCACTTACATTCTGTTATAGTAAATAGTGCCACGTAAACTGTCCTTCCAGCCAGAAGCCTGACAGTCACCTGTTCTCAAACATTCTGCCTCTAGATATTTGTGTGATTTGATCTTCACTGCATTCAGATTTCTGCTCAAATGTTGTCTCTTCAGAGCAGTCTCTCCTGACCATCCTATCAAATATGCTGCCTCCCCTCACTGTCTGTCCTCTCACTTCAATTTGTACTATTTATTTAATTGCTGATTCTTGGTTTCTTTCACTAGAAGAGGAGCTCCATGGGAGCTTTTAGTCTCTTTTGCTACCATTATATTATATCACTACTTGGAACCGTTTTGGTCCAAAATAGGTATGCAATAAATATGTTGAGGATAAAAAATGAAACAGATTCCTCTGTCTCCTTTATTCTTCTCATCCAGAAGGCCACCAATTCTTGTACGTTATGCAAGAATATCTGTTCTCTCTCTCTCCCTACTTCCACTGGTTAAGCCCAAATGCTGCTCATTTCTCTTCTAAAGTAGTATTGTCATATCTTCCTCAGTTGGTCTCCCTTCTTTGAGCTTACCCTTCCCTAGTCCATTCTCCATCCTGCCGTTAGGGTGATCTGTCAAAAACACATATTTTTTCACTCTTTGTTTAAAGCATTCAATGGCTTCCTGTAGCTTTCAAGTTAAAATTCCAACTCTTTGGCATGGTAGGCAGGTCTTTTCATGTTTGGATTATCTAGGCTCATCTCTGCCAACTCTTCTCTCACTCAGTTCTCCAATTATATTGAACCATTTGCGAGTTTGAGAACTCACCATCTTCTTTTTCTCTTCTATATCTCCGTGAACACCACTTCTGTACTGTGTCTGTTTATCTGCTCTGCTACCTCTCAGTTGTTTTGCCTAATTTTTACCAGTTCTTCAAAACTCAGCATTTGTGACATCTTTAGGAAGCCTTCCTCAATTCCCCCCACCCCTGCAATCCTATCCTAAGATGTTCTAAGCACTCTCTTCATACCCCTCTCTTACATCTGTATCATGGCAGTTATCACCCCCTGTGGGAATTCATTCATTTTCTCCTTCATTACACATGAGGGCGAGAACCTAGTCTTACTCATCTTTAAATTCCTAGTACCTAGCACAGTGTCTTAAACATGGTAACTCATCAATAAGTATTTGCTAAATAAATATATATTCAGACATCCACTGTAGACTTTCTTCTGGAATCATCTTTGCAGTTTTGTCCACATAATAATCAGAAAGAGAATGTTGGATATATTAGTAATCCTCACCAATCTCAGTGTCTTATAAAGACACATCTTTCAACATAATTAAAATGCCATAAATAAAGATTGAGGCGTGTGATATGGTTTGGCTGTGTCGCCACCCAAATCTCATCTTGAATTGTAGCTCCCATAATCCCCGCATGTCATGGGATGGACCCTGTGGGAGATAATTGAATCATGGGGGCGGTTACCCCCATGCTGTTCATGGGACAGTGAGTGAGACCTCGTGAGACATGATGGTTTTATAAGGGGCTTTTCGCCTGCTTTGCTCATTCTTCTCCTTCCTGCCACCATGTGAAGTTGGATGTGTTTGTTGTCACCACCCCCCCACCATGATTGTAAGTTTTCTGAGCCCTCTGCAGTCCTGCAGAACTGTGAGTCAATTAAACCTCTCTACTTTATAAATTACCCAGTCTTGGGTATGTCCTTATAGCAGCAGGAGAATGGACTAATACCGCATGAAAAGGGTATTTAATCCATCTTTGAAAAAAGGTGCTGGAGAACGGTCAGGAAAATTCCCTAAAGTAGGTACCACCTGATCCTTAAAGATTCCTGGAGGTTGGGGAACAGAAAGAAGAGGAAGAATGGGGAGGGTATTTCAGGCTCAAAATGTGTACCAACTCCCAGCATGGGGGTTTGAAGGAAGCAGCAAGCAGTTCAGATATACAGGAAGCTAAGTACAAGGCAGTGAAGGGCACTGAAGGGGATGAGGTGAGGGGCATGAGGGCAACCAGATCATCAAGTGCTGTGGGGAGGGGACAGAGAATTGTGAAAAGTATTGAGATGTTTGGATGTCATCTTCAGGAGAATACTCTGGAAGATTAATGAACAATAGTTTTGACAGGGACAATACTGAGACAAGAGGGCAGTTGGAGACAAGGGCCCGGAGAGTGAAAGGAATAGACATAAAGAAGATAGGACAGATTTCATGAGTGGTTATGAGGCAATATAGACAAATTTGGTGATTATTGGTTTGTGGGGATCAAGGAAGAGGAAAGACTCATGTGAGGTTGACAGGTTTCCAGCTGGAATGATGGATAGATCATAGTGCCACCAAGCAAAATACAAAATACTATAGAAGGTATAATTTTAGAGTGGGGGAAGTTAAGCTCAGATATGATCATATGAGTCTGAAGGACTATGAGATATCCAAGTGAAACTGTTGAGCAAGAATAAGTCCCAAATTCAAGATAGCTTGGGTTTCATCAGTACATAGGTATCAGTGTATTGAAGAATACAAATATCATCCAA
The DNA here is from genome assembly GCF_009761245.1 of Sapajus apella. Taxonomy (NCBI): domain Eukaryota; kingdom Metazoa; phylum Chordata; class Mammalia; order Primates; family Cebidae; genus Sapajus; species Sapajus apella. Next base: position 6,668,827 of record NW_022436989.1, read on the forward strand.
GAAGAGGACGGAACATAAGAAGAAAAGTTGGCTAAAGACAGGATGATAGAGAATGCCACTATTAAGAAAAGGCGTGAAAAGAAGAATCACAAGAAAAAGAACCGACAGTAAATCAGACATTCTTAGTCACAGGATGAGATAGGAGGTCAGCACAACATACAGGTCCCAAAGACCTTGCTCATAAAACAGTTGCAGTAAAGAAGCCAGCCAAAACCCACCAAAATCAAGATGGCAATACAAGTGATCTCTGGTCATCTTCACTGCTCGTTATACGCTAATTATAATGTAGTAGCAGGCTAAGAGACACTCCCACCAGCACCATGACAGTTCGCAACGCCAGGACAACGTGAGGAAGTTACCCTATACGGTCTAAAAAAGGGAGAAGCCCTCAGTTCCAGGAATTGCCCACCCCTTTCCCAGAAAACTCAGGAATAATCCACCCTTGTGTAGCACATAATCAAGGAGTAACTATAAGTGTATTCAGTCAAGCGGCCCATGTTGCTGCTTGGTCTATGGAGTAGCCATTCTTTTATTCCTTTACTTTCTTAATAAACTTGCTTTCATCTTACTCTGTGGACTCGCCCCAAATTTTTCCTTGCATGAGGTCCAAGAGAATTTTCTTGGGATCCTTTTCCAATAACAAAGATATCTGAGGCTTCAGTGAGGTCATTGAGTAGCTGTAGTGGGAGTTAGAGTGTTCAAGAGCTGATAAGAAAAAGAGGAGGTCAGGGAGACACTTTCTCTGAAGAGAACTTTTTCTGAAAAAAAAATTCCAAATTCCAGGTGCTGTAAGTTAGGGTCTATCAATCTTATTCAGACTTGTGCTTTTTTTTTTTTTTTTTTTTTTTTTGATACAGGGTCTCATTCCATTCCTCAGGCTGGAGTGCATTCGTGTGATCATCATTCACTTCAGCCTTGACTTCCCAGGCTAAAATGATCCTCCCATCTCAGCCTCCCAAGTAGCTGTGACCACAGGCGCATGCCACCACACCTGGCTAATTTTTCAATTATTTGTAGTGACAGGATCTCCCTATGCTGCCCAGGCTGGTCATGAACTCCAGGGCTCAAGTGATTCTCCCACCTTGGCCTCCCAAAGTGCTGGGATTACAGGCATGGGCCATCGTGCCTGGTCTCAGACCTTGATTTCTATTTTGTAATCTTAAATATGGCTTAAATATATTTGTCATGGCTTAAATATACTGGTATTGTCCATAGTGCTTAATTCACAGTGACGTAAAAAGTATTTGTTGGATAACAGGTATATTTCTGAACTAAAAGCTATGTATGACCTGGGTAAGTTTCTGGCTGCTATAAGGGGCAATTAGATGCACCAGTGTAAAGACACTCTTTAAGAAGGTAGAAATAAGCCACTTTATCCCTCCCAGTGCAGACTCGATATGATTATTGTGGCTGCTATCACATTTCTTGTTAATGAAGTTTCTGCCAAGGTTATTTTTATAGTCCTCTAAATAAGATTTCTTGTTCTTATCTCTTTGAGCTTGCTGGGGACTATCATGTATCACTCCCTTTTCTTAACTTCAACTATGCCTATAATTCTAAACCATTCAACTGGTCTTTCACATATCCTGCTTTGCACTGATAATTATCATCCCATGCAATGGTGTGCTGGTAAATACGTAACATTCAGCTGGAGCCAGGGAAAGCAGGATTGGTAGATTGATTTTTAGAGTTTGCTGTTGTCCATGCTATAAATATGGTAGCATGGCTGATTTCAGATTACCAGTGTGACATCTCTGAACATGGAGTTAGTAAAAAACATATAGTTGTACACCATTGTACTGTGTAGTATTTTCTGAGGATATTTAAAAAAAAACCTCAAGAACACAGACAATGGTAAATTGTAATAAATAAAACAGAAGTGATGTATTTTGAGTATGTATTGCCTTTGTTTTTAATATAATTGAATTACTAGCTTATATAATTCAATTTTGAATGATGATAGTGATTGTTTGTTTGCTTGTTTTTGGCTTAGGTTTGACGTCCCAAGATGACAATGTTTAACAACGGGATTGCCTAATTCCTGAAATTTTAACAATCAACTCTCATAAGCTGATGCGAATGGCTCCAACATACCACTTACTTTATGTCTGTATTTTTTATCTTACCACTTAAATTCTAAGCATGTAGAGGCAGGGGTCATGGCTTAAATATATTTGTATTGTCCATAGTGCTTAACACATAGTGACTTACTAAATATTTGTTGGATAACGGATATATTTCTGTACTGAAAGCTATATATGGCCTGTGTAAGTTTATGGTTGCTACATTAGTTGCTATAATTATCCTGGTAAATGTGCTGCAAATATTTGCCCTGGTAAAATCGAGGCTATAGATGCGTGTATCTTGGAAATAAACATGTTTTCTCTGGATGTTGAAGTTGAATATATCTTCTATAGGACTCCAAGGGCATATTAATTTGCATATGTTTTCACATTGTTTCTTTATGGTTATGAATGTATCCTGAATTGCCAGCAGAGTATACAATCAAATTGGATATAAACTTGCATCTATTTCTTAATTAAATATTTCAGAAATGCACTCCTTTAAAATGCAAGAGTATAATCAATAGCAGTTAATTATATTACAAAAACTAAATGAAACTATGCAATTAATTATGCCATATAAATGATATTTGTGGACTCCAATCTGGTGTCAAGAAATGAAATTGTTTTTAATGTGCTGTGAAGGGTTTTTAATTTGTCTCTCAGGCAATATGTTATACCAAAATAAATATTCGTCCTTTCTAAATGAGTGAAAAAAATCTCTCTCATGAAGCCTACAATTCTCAAGAAAATCACATCTTAGAAGAAATTATATCTTAGAGATGTGATATTCTGTTCTTCCATTACATTTCTAATTCTGTTATTTCATTGCTTAAATTAAAAACATCAGAATTTAAAGGAATTCTAGCTCTGTATATGCAGAGGCTATTTTTTGTGTCTCTTTTTTTGTGTGTGTGAATTTCATTTAAACAGCTCAAGAGTACCTAAAGGACATCATGCATTTTGTTAGGGGGACAGGCTACTCACCATTTTTCCTAATACTACTTTTAGTTGTACCCTAAATGTAAAGGTGGGGAAAGAGACCAAGTTCTGTAGCAAACATTCAATCTCATTTCAACTCCCCCATTTCTTAGATTAAAAGGCTGAAATTCAGAAAAACTTAGGGTCTTGAAAATAAATTTCAAGAATGGAATTAAACCACCAGAGAAGGGTTATATGTTTTAACCAATCGTTTTTTTAGAGGTTTATGCTCATTTTTAAAGCAAAATCTGAATAACATGACTGTTGTTGTTGCTTGTCGCAACAAGTCAGATTCTTGTTTGTAACTCAGCACATTTTAAAAATAGATTTTATTTTTTAGAACAGTTTTAGATTCACAGCAGAACTGAGGGGAAGGCACAGAGGTTTCCCATATACTCTCTGTCCTCCACACATGAACAGTCTTGAAGCCAGGAGTTTGAGACCAGCCTGCATAACGTAGTAAGATCTCATTTAGCTGAGCATGGTGACATGTGCCTGTCATACTAGCTAGTTGGGAGACCAAGACAGTTTATCAGGTATCAGTCTTTGTCTCTAGGATCACTTGAGCCTAGGAATTGAAGGCTGCAGAGAGCTATGATCATATGATCACACTCCAGCCTGAGCAATAAAGTGAGACCCCGTCTCTAAAAAGTAATAATAATAATAACAATAATAATAATAATAGAGTGAGTTAGAAAGTATTACCTCTGTTTCCATCCTCTGAAAAAGATTGTAGACCATTGGTTTTGTTTCTTTGTTAAAAGTTTGATAGAATTCACCAGTGAACCCATCTGAGCCTGGTGCTTTCTCTTTTGGAAGGATATTAATTATTGATTCAATTTCTTTAATAGATACAGGCCTTTTCAGATTGTCTATTTCTTCATGTGTGAATTTGGTGTATTATAACTTTCATGGAATTGGTCCATTTCATCTACATTATCAACTTTGTAGGCATACAATTGTTCATAATCCTTTATTGTCCTTTTAATGTCCCTGAGATCTGTAGTTACATTCCCTCTTTTATTTCTGGCATTAGTGATTTGTGCCTTTTCTCTTTTTTTCTTTGTTAACCTGGCTAGGGGCTTATCAATTGTAGTGATCTTTTCAAAGAACTAGCATTTAGTTTCATTGATTTTTCTCTACTGATTATTTTTAAAATTTTTATTGATTTCTGATCTATTTATTATTTTTTTTTCTGCTTACTTTGGGTTTTTAAATTTTATTTTATTTTACTTTTTTTCTTATCTTTCCCAATGAACGTTGAATTTAATTTCCTCTTTTTTTAGTTTCTTAAGGTGGAAGCCTAGATGATTAATATTATATCTTTCTTATTTCTAATACATGCATTCAATGCTATAAACTTCCCTCTAAATACTACTTTCACTATATTCTACAAATTTTGCTGTTGCATTTTCATTTTAATGTAGCTAAAAGATAAAAATAACAAAAATAAAAATTTTCATTTTACCTTTACTTTTTCTTCCTCTGATGCTGTTCTTTTCTATACATAGTTGCAAGTTTCTGACTTACAGTTCTTCCTTCTCTCTGAAGAACTTCTTTTAACCTTGAAAGGCAGGTCTACTGGCCGCATATTTCCTCAATTGCTGTTTGTCTGAGAACGTTTTATTGCTCCTTCACTTTTAAGGGATAATTTCACAATATACAGAATTCTAGACTGGTAGGTCTTTTAATACTTTAAATATTCACTCCATTCTCTTCTTGCTTATGATTTCCAAGGAAAAATCACATGTAATTCTTATCTTTGCTTTTCTACAGGTAAGTTGCTTTTTCCCCTCTGGCTTGTTTCAAAGTTTTATTCTTTATGTTTATTTTTCTGCTATTTGAATATGATATGCCTAGGTCTAGTTATTTCTTGGCATTTATCCTTCTTGGTGTTTTCTGACGTTGCTGGATCTGGGGTTTGTTGTCTCATTTTAATTTGTGGACATTCTTAGTCACGACTTCAAATATTCCTTTTTTTCTTTCTCCCTTTCTTCTTCTGTTATTCTCATCACACATATGTTATACCTTTCACAGTTGTTCACAGTTTTTGGATATCCTGTTTTGTTTTTTTCAGTTTTTCTCCTCTTTGCTTTCTGTTTTTGAAGCTTCTATAAATTCTTCCCTCAGCTATGTCCAGTCTACTAATGAGCCCATCAAAGGCGTTATTCATTTGTTAGTATTTTTGATCTATAGTACTTTTTTTATTCTTAGAATTTTCATCTCTCTGTTTACAATGCCCATCTGTTGTTTTATGCTGTCTGTTTTATCTGTTAGAGCCTTTAGCTTGTTAATTATAGTTGTTTCACATTCTCATTCTGATAATTCCAACCTCCCTGCCACGTCTGAATCTGAGTCTCACGCTTGTTCTGTCTCTTGCAGTTTTAGTTTTTGTCTCATTAATTTCGATACTCTATTGTTAGATGCATATACATTAAGGATTGTTACGGCTTCTTTAAGAATTGACCCCTTTATCATTACGTAATGGCCTTCTTTTTTCCTGATAATTTTCCTTGCACTGATACCTGTTCTATATAAAATTCGCATCTCTTATGCTTTTTTTTTGATAAGTTTTAGCATGGTATACCTTTCTCCATCTTTTAATTTTTAATCTATATGCATCTTTATATTTAAAGTGGGTTTCTCATGGACAGCATATAGTCAGGTCTTGTTTTTTGATCACTCTGACAATCACTTTTGTGCCTTTTAGTATGCCTTGTAATTTTTTTCTTGATAGCCGGACATGATTTACTGGTTAAAGGGAACTGCTGTAAATAGGCCATTAGTAAGACATTGGTAAGCTGTGGGGGAAGGTGAATCCTGTGATTAAGTCTCATTTTTTTGATGAGCCTGTGTTTCTGAACTGTGAATTTCACAAGTGTTTCTCAGTTTTCTTCACCCTCCTTCTTAGGTGCCACAAGAGGGTAGAGTGGATATTTCCCTTCCCTCTGTGGGTTATTCCCTGACAAAGTTCCAATAGCTTAGGTTCTGATAACATAGTTTCTCTTGAGGGCAGACCTTGGAAAGAACAACATGTTTTGGCATATTTCAAAATGGTTCCTTTTCCTTCCCCTCTGTCAGAAGCAAGAGAAGGTTTTTCACCGATACTCACTGTAAGAATCTGTTGAACTCCTGGAAGTAAAACTCACAAAAACATAGGGACCCCTATGACTGGCACCCCTAGAATTTTTAACTCTTTAAAATTGTCCATGCTGAGCACTTGTCAATTACAGTTTAGGTTACTCAAGGCGTTCCTCTTTTGAATTTCTGCTCCAGTAAGTTGTGATTTTCTGTGTTTGCCTCTCTATCTCTCCAATTTGGTGGCAACAAAACTGCCTTGTGACCTTACTTCTCTGATGGAGCTTAAAAAAATTATTTACTTTTTAGTTTGTTATATTTTTACTTGTTAGAATGGAATGACAACTTCCAAGCTCTTCACATGCCAGACTGGAAGTCAGCCAGAAGTCTTGATGGACTTTTCTGAGACATCTTTATTAGAGTATATAATACCTCAATAGGTACCATAACATTTGCATATCATAAAATTCACCCATTGTAAGTATACACGTCAATAATTTTTAGTAAATTTAGGGAATTGTGCAATAATCCACAGTCTCCACAATAAATTTAGAACATTTTCATCATCCCAGAAAGTCCCCTTGTGCCCATTTGGGATCCTGGCTTCTACCACCAATCCTAGGCAACCACTGATGTACCTTCTATCTCTATAAATGTGCCTTTTTTGGGCTATTACATACAAATGGAATCATACAATATGCATTCTTTTTGTCTCGCTTCTGTTACTTAGCTTAATGTTTTTGACATTTATTCATGTTGTAGCATACATCTCAATGCATTTTTAAAACCCCAAGTTAAGATACAACTGTTTTCTAGTTATTAATACATATTTAACCAGACTGAAAATAAGACAGTATTCAAATTCACTTTTCTATGAGAATGCCAACTTGTATATTACACATGAAACACGATGACTGGCCTACAGAACATACTCACAAGCTCTTGGTTAACCAACTGACCTGTAAGAATGATTTTAAAATTATGAAGTTTTATCAACAGAACTCTATTTTGAAATATGTTATAGATACATTTGTATTGTTTAATTTCAGTAGATGATAGAAATAAACAACAAATAAAATTTACATAAATGACTTCAGTTTCTTCCTGAGGAATCTAATTAACCTTCCCAAACAAACAGAATAGTTAAGGTCTGATTTTTCTTAAAACCAGTGTGAAAGTTTCAAAGCTGTCACAGTTTTATCATTGCGAAAAGTCTGAAATTCACAGACTACTCATGTATATAAATTACTGTACTTACAAATTATCCTCCAGTCTCTTCAAGGATTCCAAAACTAATGAATGATTACTGTCTAAGGAGCAGGATCCAAAACAGTTTAGGGCTGAAATATACCTAATTTTCATAACCCAGTCATTATGTAGCTTCCTTTTAACACTGGGGATTAAGAAAAGGCAGGGGAGACTTATGTTAGACACACAAACATATAATGTAAGTTTTTATTCAGCAGTTTATTTGTACTTTAACTGAATTGCAACTGAATTGTGCTAAACCTGCACATAGAATACAACCTATGCATTATATCTTTTTTTTTTTTTTTTTGAGACAGAGTCTTGCTCTGTTGCCGAGGCTGGAGTGTGCAGTGGTGTGATCTCGGCTCACTGCAACCTCTGTCTCCTGGGTTCAAGCAATTCTCTTGCCTCAGCCTCCCAAGTAGCTGGGATTACAGGTGTGCGCCACCACACCCAGCTAATTTTGTATTTTTAGTAGAGACACACTTTCACTATGTTGACTAGGCTGGTCTCAAACTTCTGACCTCAGGTGATCCGCCTGCCTCAGCCTCCTAAAGTGCTGGGATTACAGGTGTTAAGCGTCACACCTGGCCCACTTTTAACTGTTTAACTATTCATAATCAAGCATATTTAAAATAGAAAAGTAACTTTGAAAGACTCATCAAATTTTGAGCAGTAAATTGAGAATTAAAAGAAGAATCTATAAGAATCCCAATTCAATAATGGCACTATTAATTTTATTTTACTAGAAAAATTCTAATCATCCAAATGGAACAGTATGTTTCATATTCTTTTATATCTTATTTGAGTCAATTCATTTGAAAATATATTTATATTTTCCATTAATAATTTTCAAACTGAAGTACTGGGAAATGTGTAATCTCAGATCACTGGTGAAGCTGAGGGTGGGATAGTGATCATATTCCTTGTCAGAGTGTTGGCCATCAGTTCACAAGACATTTGAATGTCGGGCTTAAGGTTACAGGACAAAACCTCTGCCTAAAAATTCTTGTCTTCATGGTCTTATATTTACCCATATTTAATGGTTTATTTGTCTCCTCATTCAAATTCATTGAGCACCTACTGCATCCCAGGTACTAAGGACACAAGGGTGATTACGGAAAAATTCTTGTCACCAAGTTGCTTAAATTTGAGTTGAGGAATAGAAATGTTTACAGCTCAAAGCATGAAAGTTCTACAATATTAAACAGAGTGGAGTGGGATATTTCTATTCTCATGCCAGATGTGTTTGATGGCTACTTCTTTCTTTAATTTGTATAACGTTTTGCATATCAGTATTTACTATCCCCACATCCACCCATTCAACAAGAATGAATTCTATGGATGTCAGCTGCAGGAAAACTTGTATGATAGCTCCAGAATTTAATTATCTCTTTGGCCTTAATACTTTTCATTCTGGTCAGGTTTGAAGATCTCTTGGTGTAAGAAAATGCCACAACACTCAGCCTATATATACACTGCAGTCTTGAATGCTTTAAATCATTAGCATGATGAAATCATCTACATGGATTTAGTAACCACAAGAACATGAATTAGCATTCATTTAACTGTACCCAGATTCCTTAAATTCCTCAGATTTCTAAATCTCATTTTTCACGTATCTATCTAATGAAAACAGGGGTCGAAAAATAAGCCATGGAATTTTCTGACAGGTGGCACACATCTTAATAAAAAGAAGATTCATGTCTCGGCATCTATTCTAAGGGCTAGCATAACTGGAATGAAATGTTTAATTGTATATAGGGCAACACATCACATGTTGGGGAAGTCCCCCATCAGGTCTAATTCTTTGTTGGGACTAAGCAATACTGCTCATACGTGAAGGATGGGAAACGGAGCCACTTAATTTTATTGTATCATTCTTAGGGTTCCAGCAATGGGACTAGTCTTAATTCCACGTAGTATCAGTTGTAATGAGCTTTTAATTGCATATTCTAACTCTGGGATAAAGTACTTTTTACATAATAACAAAGTATAATTCATTTTTTAATGTCTTTATAAAGGAAAAATGTTCATTGTACAAAATTTAGAAAGCAAATAAGATTTTAAAAATCACCTCTTTGAAGTCCTATAGAAATCATTATTAATGTTTTGGATATTTATACTCAATCCAAGTAGAAATACACACACACACACACACACACACACACACATGCATTTATAAGACTGGATTTGCATAGGCATAAAAAATTAATTTAAAAAATTTTGTACCCCCCAAATTTATATGTTGAAAGATAAATAATTTTTACTTGACATTATGTCATAAAGTTTTCATACTATTAAATATTTTCCAAAATAATTAAATGGGTGTATGACATTCTCTAATATGTTTATACTACGACTGATTGAACATTCTTGAAATCTGAATATTTTTAGGTGTCAAACAAAAATGTATTTTATATATCATTTATATTATGCTTACATTATATATTTCTATATCTGAATTATTTATGTAAATGATTAATCATCTAAATTTATCATTCCTCTTTTGTTGGACACTGGATAATTTACCATTAGGAATAATGCTGTGATCACCATACTTACATTTGTTAAGATTGGGATACCAGGTCCCCAGGTATAAATGGTTAAGAAGGCACTTGGTGCAGCTTCCCAAATTCTTTCTGGAAAGGTGGATCCAATGCACACTTTTACCACCAACAGTATATAAGAATGCCTAGCTCACAGTATCTTCCCCAGTTTTAATCATTTCTGATTTTATAAACAAAAAATTGTATCTGATTTTACGTTGTAGTTCTTTGATAAAAAAAGGAAGACCATTTAATATAAGAGTTAGGTTTTTCTGCTAATAAAAGTAATATATACCTTTCTTAAAAACTTTAAAGACATTGCAATTATAAGGAAGACAATAATTAATTATCAGTTGGAAATAACTTTTTAGCATTTTTTTCTGATGATCGCTTTGAAATGTTTATTGACCATTTCTACTGTGTGCATATGTTGGTGAATTATATGTTCATGACCTTTGCTCATTTTTCTCCTGGAGGATTATTATCTTTTAATTGAATTCTAGGACCTATTAAAAATTAACCCATTGTCTGTCATATTTGTCACAAATATTTATTCCAGTTTGCTTCTTAAATACTATCTTCTGATGTACAGAGGTTTTATTTTATATATAGTCAAATCTATCAAACTTTTTCTTTGAATTTCCATTGCTTTTATATTTAGAATTTTTTCCCATATTCAAGTGCTAGTAAATAGTCACACATATCTTTTATAGTTTTTTTCATGATTACTTTTTTCATTTAATTTTTCAATCTACTCAAGTACCTGTAAGTTTTAGTTGTCAATAGCATTTACATTAGGAGCAATTACACTGACAGTTTCTTGAGGCCAGAAGCATTTCAGTGTGTGTGTGTGTGTGTGTGTGTGTGTGTGTGTGTCTGAACAATGACTATAATTATTTTTTATATTATTTTAATTTTTTATTGATTTATTATTTTCTATAATTTAAATCTCATTTTCACTTTTTAACCATAAAGCTTACTTGCAAAAATCTATAATTATTAAAAGAATTAAATTAACCATATGATACCCTTACCTTTTAAAGTTCTTTGAGTCTAAGACCTGATTTTGTAATTTCCTTTTGGATTTTGCCTGCCTTAGTCCAAAGTCATCACTGTTGACTGTGAATCTGCTCACAAAACCACCATCATCCCCCAAGAGGATGTCATCTCGGCAGAGCTGGTCAGTTAAAGGCACCACACACACACAGAGGAGGCAGTGATCCATTGGCTTTATGACAAAATAATTTTCCTAGAAACAGAAAAATGATTTTAATGAACTGTTACTTTGCTCTATTCAATAAAGATTTCCCCTATTATTTGACAAAATTTTCACTTTATGATATTTCTTATTGTAGATATACCCATCGTGATAAGATACTTTGGAGAAAATAACTGTTAACCAAATAAAAGTTATTGAATACTCGCTGTGAGCCCAACGTTGTTCTTTTGGGTATTTTGTGGAGAAAGGAGTAGAGTTCCTACCCCTGGGCCAATAGGTAATGAGATCTTTCTGATGTGTGACTGTAAATGGTCTTTTTTTTGATTTATAAGAAAATATCAAAGAAATGGGCCAGTGAGTTGGTTAGGGCCAGAAAGAGATTGATGGAAGCCACTAGAACCCAGCTGAGACTGCAGATTCATTTCTCACCTTATGCAAAAATCAGCTCAAGATGGATCAAGGACTTAAATCTAAGACCTGAAACTATAAAAATTCTAGAAGATAACATTGGTAAAACCCTTCTGAACATTGGCTTGGGCAAGGACTTCATGACACAATGGATTTTAGGGACTCACAGGGAAAGGGTGGGAAGGGGGATGAAGGACAAAAGACTGCAAATTGGGTGCAGTATATACTGCTTGGAATATAGGTGCACCAAAATCTCACAAATCACCACTAAAGAGCTTACTCATGTAACCAAATACCACCTGTTCTCCTAAAACCTATTGAAGTAAAAAATATTTAAAGACAGAGAGAGAGAGAGAGAGAGAGAGAGAGAGAGAGACAGGAGGGGAGGAGACGTCAAATACAAGGATGTTATTTTGCCTTTAGAAAGAGGATGAAAGTAAGGATGTTTCCAGTTAAATCTGTAGGTGAGAGCACTGGAATTTGAAAGAGGACAAGTCTGATAGTAGACTCAGTTTTTGCAGGAAAATAGGGAGCAAGTCCATCTTCTAGAGGGAGAAGCCTGAGAAGAATACTGAAATTGTGGATGGCTTACAAGAAATGGGCCAGTGAGTTGGTTAGGGCCAGGAAGAGAATGATGGAAGCCACTGAGAACCCAGCCGAGCCTGCAGACTCCAAGTTCGTAATGGTGCCAAACAGCACTGTTTGGGTTTTTTCCAGCAGTGCTTAGCCACTGTGAAGGAGCAGACAAGGGCTAGAGCATCTCTCCAGGTTGAAACACAGAGACTGAAGAGAATGAAGGGTGAGGTTGATCAGCTCAGAAGATACCCCCATGGGGTGTAGGCAAGAAGGGAAAAAGAGAAGAGTTGAGGGGGAGTGAAGACTGGAACAAGATGTTTTCAAGGAACCAGAGATTTCTGTGGGATTGAGAAACAAGAATGAAAACAGAACAGCATTAAAAGAAGAGGTTATGATCAAAAGTTCAGGATCTTGGAGTTTAGAGTTTTGGAAATTAATAAAACCTGGTCTATAACAAAGCACATACATTGAGCAACAAGCTGCCATCTTTAAAATTATTCTGGTATCTCTAGTTGGTTACAACATTGTGGACAAATAGCAAAAGAAGCTTAGTCTTTTACCAAGGCTATGAACAAGCAAGGCATGAAGGAAGTTAATTTATTTCTTAAACCTCCATGTCCTTCAAAGTCAATCTGCTGCCTGAAGACATTTTTAAATAAACTTGGGGCTCAGTGATCTCACCCTCCCTGAGCCCCCATTGCACTTGCTCCTCTTTACCATATAATTTGCTATATCATCATATTATATATTATGTTCATGCATGAGGAACTTCCAGACTGAGTTTTATTTGAGTGCAGAGAACATATTCCTTACTTCTAAATGTCTGCAAATGCTCAATAAATACTATAGATTGGTTAAGTGGCAACATCTCAGCCACTGAAGGGCTGCCTCATTAAATTTTTTTGCCAGACTTAGACATTTGACTTTAGTAATTTTCTTACCTAATGAAGCTGGACTGGGGAGAAAAGATTTGAACTTGATGAGTATACCCAAAGAAAGATAATACTTGGATTCAGAGACAGGCATAAAAGAAGAAAGGAATTACCCTCTCTCAAAAACAACCCAACCCCCCAAACTAAACATACACTAAATTAAAAGAACAGTCCCTTTTAATTACAGAATATACATGCTGAACTTGTTCTAAGAAATTACTTGTGTAAAGTCTCTCATTTTATAGATGAAGAAATTGACATTCAATAGAGGAAGTAGATTGCTCATATCATACCACTACTGAAAACACAATCTCATTTCTTTGAGTGTATCTCTTGGCACAATACCTGGCTGCTCCCTTGAGCTTTGTAATCCCAGACAATAATGGTCCTTTCTGTTGTGGCTACGATTCGTTTCAGCTGCAAGAGGTAATCACACCCTGTAATCCAGGAGGTGTCCTGATAGAAAAGCAGAGAATTGGGGGATATAGTGCATTTCCTTCTATGACCTGGTGATGGTTACCAAAGAGCAGGTTAGTCACACTAAACACCCCACTTTGCTGTCTTATTACAGAGAAGCCTTGCAATACATCCTGTCTGTGTCTTGAGTACAGGCTCCCATCTTTTCTCCTCTCACCCTTACCCTGAGTTTCTCAGTACCATCAGCTGGAGAATAATTCTGTCAGGGATAAGATTGCTCCCTGGGAGCAAACAGCAGTTGGTGAAGCATCTTTGTGCACGATTCACCGCTGTGAGACCACTTCTTCCCTTGGGCAGAAGGAGATAGACTTAGGGCACTGATTAAGTGAGCTCTCCAGCCCTGTCCCCATGCTAGAAAACAAATACCTTAGTAACTACCTGGTCCATGATAAGTGGAGACCAAGGGGAATTTCTTATGTCCTACATAAGGACACCAACCTGGCATGGTTAGGATTGGTAATATCAACAACACACTGCAGATCAGAAACAGAAGCTTCTGTTTATGAGTGCTGCATACATTTCAGGCATGACCTCCAACCTTCTGTAAAACCTATTAGAAATTCCGGTGTGTGTGTGTTTGTGTGTGTGTGTGTGTGTGTGTGTGTGTGTGTGTGTGTTTTCAGTTTAAGAAATGGATGTTCAGAGGCTTACAGAGAATCCAGACTCCTTTGCCAGGCAGCATGGCACCCTGATTTGTAGTGCAGGGTATTCAGTGCCTATAAGCAATGAAAAAGTCCAGCATTCTCCTGGCTCTCATAAATCCATAATGAGATTCTACAAGCAAGTCACTGTAGCTTTACAACATCTGCTGCAATTACTATTCCGATTAGTGACGTGGATTAAATAAATTTCAAAATTGTACTCAAACTTTTAATGTTGTTTTCAAGTTTAAAATAAAAATATTGTCAAATTATTTCCATGGGCTACCTCCTTGTTCTTACAGCTTGGGTTATGTCCATTCTTTACATTCTCTGATAGCAGATGCTCAGAAAAACCCAGCAGCTTTTCAATGGAAGCTTCCAAGGAGTAACTAGTTTCTAAGCAATTCTCTGCAGTCAGTTTAACTCCAGAAAGCAAGACCTGGGTCCTCTTTGCTATTGCTCAAGGCTTAGTTTTGATCCTAGTCAGTAAACATGTATTTATAATCTATGACACATATACCCAGAGCCTATTCAGTACTTCATTGAGATTTTAATTAACTGTGAAGGAACCATCATCATAGCCCTAACTTTGACTTAATTAGGAATTTAAAAAAATGTACTTACTGTAACATTGGTGCTGGTCTGAATTCTCATCTATGAACAAAGGAAGAGAATAATGAAATCTAGTTGGCACTATCATTAAAAATGAAAATGCTGACTCTAAAACAATACAAATCTTCTTGGTTTAACCTCAGTTGTCATTCTACCCTCCGTAAGTCTCCTCCCTGTTTCTCCTTCTCCTGAAGCATCTGGCTCTGTGGAATAATGCACACTGTTTGCCATAAGCAAGGCTTATACCTCTGTGGCTCATTGTTAAACCTGGTGACTGTGCTGT
Source organism: Sapajus apella (assembly GCF_009761245.1). NCBI lineage: Eukaryota > Metazoa > Chordata > Mammalia > Primates > Cebidae > Sapajus > Sapajus apella. The sequence goes on from NW_022436989.1 coordinate 6,683,894, forward strand.
TAAGAATCTTACACTTTACTAACCATTTTCTTCCTTCTGTATGCAAACTACATCACATTTTTTTAGTTGTTTGGAGCAACATTGGATGCCAAAAAATAGGAATGCAAAATAATATTAACAGCAATGGCAAGAGTAGTTACATGAATGCTAAATAGATTAATATTTAATAGAGTGATGGAGAAAAACTACCATTGTTTCGTTTGAAGTTATCTCTCCAAGTTGAGAGACTTGAAAGAACTTTCTACCCAGTGGGTCTCCTCTTTTATTCAATAAGCATCTATTGAGTGAATATCATACCATGGGTACTATGCCAGTTAAGAATCATAGATTTATCCCATACGGAGAGCTAGTGTGTATATGAACAGCCCTTCATACTCTTGTGGCATGGAAATTGCTCCCAAGATGAAGGCAAGTAGCTGAAGTATTTCAATGACCTTGTTTCTTTTATACACTCAGATGGCCTTGAGAAATATGGAGGAAACAGTGGCCCAGAAGAAATGGATTATGTGAAACAGAAAAAGCAGATCAGAGAGATCACTAAAGCTGTTAGTCATGGCTACCCACAGACTGTCTTTCATCTGAAGAGTTCAAAAAGGCTTTTCTAACCTGGGACTTACTTCTAGATGGCAAAAATACATAATTGTAAGAAAATTGGTGAGTCGCAGAACAGAACACCCGTGGTTTCTGCTTCTCTTTCTCTATATATATCTTTAGTGGAAGTCACCTGTTTAAAGTCCTCTCAGCTTCTTTAAAAGTTTCATAATCCTTAAAGGTATATTTTAAATTTTTAATATCTTACTTTGGTAAGCTTTTTATTAATAACATTAATGTTTATATCGACAAGAAAATCCTTAACTGTATTTACTGTACTTCAGATAAAGCCTAAATTATGAATTAATCCAAGATATTTTGAGTTGTTAATGGCTACCTTTTAATAAATTACTCCCGTGACCTACACTTCCAGCTTAACTTTTTTTCACACGATGTGTCATATTTATAAGGCTTGCAACAATCAAAATAATATTTATTCCTGGTGTATCAAATCTTAAAATAATTTTGGGCTGAGCATGGCTCACTCCCATAATCTCAGCAATTTGGGAGGCTGTGAGGTGGAGGCTGTGAGGTGGAGGCCGTGGCTTGAGACCACGAGTTTGAGACTAGCCTGGGCAACACAGCAAGACCTTATTTCTAAAAAAAAAAAAAAAAAAAAAAAAAAAAAAAAAAAAAAAA
>NW_022436989.1:6685223-6689959 GCF_009761245.1 Sapajus apella
AAAAAAAAAAAAAAAAAAAAAAAAAAAAAAAAAAAACAGAAACAAAACAAAACCATTATTTTTTTTAGCCATTTTTCCCTCCAGTTACATTATCTTATAAAACAAATATGTGGCCAGGTGTGGTGGATCACAGCTGTAATCCCAGCACTTTGGGAGGTCAAGGTGGGTGGATCACGAGGTCAGGAGATCAAGATCAGCCTGGCTAACACAGTGAAACCCTGTCTCTACCTAAAAATAAAAAAAAAAATTAGCCAGGTGTGGTGGTACATGCCTGTAGTCCTAGCTATTCGGGAGGCTGAGGCAGGAAAATGCTTGAACCCGGGAGGCAGAGGTTGTGGGTGAGCTGAGACTGTGCCACTGCACTCCAGCCTGGGTGACAGAGTGAGATGCCCTCTCAAAAAAAAATCTGAGCGTTTGCATGATGGTGAGTATACATGTGCCCATCTGTAAGCTTTTGTGTGTATGTGTGTATGTGCATGTTCATAAAGCATCTCTGGAAATGTGATAATGTCACCTGACTTATTTCACATCATAACGAATATTTTAGTATGGACATAATTATTTTCCTTCTCCTATTATTTATTAGATACTATCTTAGTTCTGTCTTTGTGATAATAAAGGTAACAAAAGAAAAAAGAAGTAATGCACCAAAAGAAAAAGATCAAGAAGGTGTTTATATTTAATTGAGTCAAATTCATTTCTGTTTTCACATTATTTGTGTTATAGTAATTACCAACATTTACTGAGGAACTCTAATGATGCTAAGTACTTCGTGAGTATTAACTCAAATGGTGAGAGGGAAGGTCTATGATTCTGGATGAGGAATCAGGGCATGCAGATATTAAATAACACACACAGCTATAAGTGTTAGTGCAAGGCTGGAGCCCACTCTGAATCCCCCACTGCACCACCTCCAGGGCCCACGCAGCCCCTCCTCTGACAGAATCTGGCTGCCAGTGGCTTCAACTTCTGAAAGATTCCCTGAGCTAAAGATTACTGAAGAACTGAAAATTATGATGAAAATTTTAACCGCATAATGATTATTTCAAATATATTTTACTTGTATAAAGCTCATATCTAGTTGGAAATGAACTAATCATTAGGATTTTTAAAAATAATTAACATCAAAGATTCACCTTTTACTTTGATAGCAAAATATTATGCAGGTATATTGTAGCAGATTCCATTAAGGTGAAAGTCCAAAACTTACAGATTTAGAAATGACATTGATAATAGCAAAGCCTTATATTCAGGTAGGGATTTATTGTTCATAAAGGGTTTCTACACTCGTTATCTCATTTGACCTTCACTACAATCCTTTGAGGGAGGACAGGTTTTATCGCCCTCATTCTACAGATGTAAAAAAGAGATGTGAGAGACATAAGTGGCTCACTAAGTTCCCTATTTAATGACGTAACTAGTAAAACAGTGGGGCTAGAATTTGAGCAATTTATTTTTATTTCAAGTCCAAAGTTCCTGATGGAACCTTTTATTAATCACTTGCTTGTGTTTCTGATTTTAACTTAGATATTATCCAGGATCATCTTTTAATTGTGTTGATGTCACATGGTTCAATGTCACACCTGGAGGAACAATGCCAAATGCAGTCACCAACCTCAAAGAATTTCCACAAGGCACAGCAATCTTCTCACTACTAAATATTTGGGTTTGTTTTTTTTTTTTGGAATAACTGTGAAATATAATTTATTGTTTCTGCTGTACCTGATACATATGCATAATGCAGAGACAAACCAAAAGAGGGAAAAGGAAGGAGGGAGGGAGGGAGGGAGGGAAGAAGGAAGGAAGGAAGGGAGAAAGGAAGAGAAAAAGGAAGGAAAGAAAAAAGGAAGAGAAAAAGGAAGGAAAGAAAAAAGGAAGAGAAAAAAGGAAGGAAAGAAGGAAGGAAGGAAGGGAGTGAGGGAGGGAAAGAGGGAGAGAGGAAGAGAGGGAGGGAGAAATCCAAGTTTTTAAATTATCTGGTTATTGTAAAATGAGTCCTTCAGTTAAAAAAAGAAAAAGAAAAAGAAATTACCTGGTTATTAAAGACTGTTATCAGTCCTTTCTGAGTAGCTGTTATTAGTAAATCCAGGTGAGGTACCTTGACAATGCTCTTAATCACATCTCGTCTTCTACTACCTGTCAACAGCATAATATTCATGTCAACTTTCAACTGTAAACATGCTGAACCTCATTTGCTAGATTTGTTTAAAAAAAAGTGATGTGGCCAGGTACAAGTGGCTCACACCTGTAATCCCAGCATTTTGGGAGGCCAAGGCAGGTGGATTGCTCAAGTCCAGGAGTTCGAGACCAGCTTGGGCAGCATGAGAAAACCATCTCCACCAAAAATACAAAATTAGCTGAGTGTGGTAGGTCATGCCTGCAGCCTTAGCTCCTCGGGAGGCTGAGGTGGGAGGATCTCTGGAGCCCAGGAGGTTGAGGGTGCAGTGAGTTGTGATTGCACCACTGCATTCCAGCCTGGATGACAGAGAAAACTTTGTCTCAAAAATAAAATAAATGGCCAGCATTTTTTTTTTTTTTTGCTACAAGGCCCCAAATTACTTAAAAATTAAAGTAGAATAAAACCAAAAAACCCAGCAACCATTATGTGTTAATGATCCTCAGAGATACTAATTTGAATATATAGGGCTTTCCAACTAAATGTGGTACATTAATTCCCAGAAAAAATGCAAGACACACCCCAAACCGCCCCCCCACACAAATACACATGCATGCGCATATTCCACAGAGAACGCATTTTCTAAGCATTGTTTGGAATCATCTCTTTTTTGAGCTATTCCACATCTCTTAGGGATCCTTTCTTTGAACTCTCACCATTGTGGTTTACACATAATAAAAACAATGCTACCTCAGGTTTTTCAGTATGAAAGAATGAAACCAGGGCTGTCATTAAGGCTTTTGTTTTTTAAACTGTGCATTTTGAAAAAAAACTAACTAGACACTTTCATGTTTCCATGCCCATGTACTGAATGATAAAGCCATATATATAGAATTTCTTCCAGGGCATTTCATTTTTACAACTGCAAACTCTTAGGAAAGAAAGGCAAGTGAGCAGGTGTGATACTCTAGTATTACCACCCTCATCCGTGTGTCTCAGCAGAGAAGATATTGCCCCACAAATTAGTGCTTGGAGGGAACATAAATACATTTTACTCTTTTTGTGCAAAAAGCATAGATATGCATGCGGTATATAACTGGATACACTTAATAATTAATACCTGAGTTATTAAAATGGCATGGAACAGGATAAGGCAGAGGAGAAGGCAATTAGGAACAAAAAGTCTAAAAAGGCTTCTTAGTGGTCAGTAATTTAAAAAAACATGGAGAGGCCAGGCACAGTGGCTCACACCTATAATCCCAGCACTTTGGGAGGTCAAGGGGCATGGATCACCTGAGGTGTGGTGTTTGAGACCAGCCTGATCAACATGGATAAATCCTGACTCTACTAAATCAAAACTAGCCAGGTGTGTTAGCACATGACTGTAATCCCAGCTACTTGGGAGGCTGAGGTAGGAGAATCACTTTAGTAGAGGTTGTGGTGAGCTGAGATTATGCTATTGCACTCCAGCCTGGGCAACAAGAGCAAAACTCTGTCTCAAACAAAACAAAACAAAAAGATGGAGAAACACTGTCCCATTGCAAGCCACCATCATTCTCTCTGCTTCCACTCCTTCCACATTACAGACTATTTTAAACACAGAAGCCGGAATAGAATATAAAGGATAACTCAGATTCCTCCTCTCCTCCATCCACAGCCCTCTTGTAGCTTTCTGCCTCATTCAGAAGTCTTCAGCATGTCTTACAAGTCCCGATACCTCTGTCCCCACTCCCACTGTTGCCTCTCCAACCTTAGCTTCCACCACGCTCCCCACTACCTCAAATGCATGGTTTGCTCTCTCACTTTCTTCAGATCTTTTTCACCTTATCAGCGGGGACTTCTGACCACCCTGCTTAACACCATGCTCTCATTCGCAAACCACCTTCTCCTTCCCACATTCTGCTTTATTTTCTCCACAACCTGCTTTCTTTTTGTCCTATAGCATGTATTGCCATCCGGCCTACTGTATATTTTACTTGTTTAATTCTTGTTGTTGTCTGCCTCTCCCTATTGAAATATAAACTCCATGAGGTCAGGGGTTTGTGTCTGTTCACTGCTGTGTCTCTAGCATTTAGAAAGGTATCTGGCCTACATAATAGATTTTAACAAGTACTTGTTGAATGACAAATGAATTATAGAATGCAACTGCCATCAAGAAAAATACTTTCAGGCTGGGTGCAATGGCTCACACCTGTAATCCCAGCACTTTGGGAGACCAAGGTGGGAGGATCACCTGAGGTTAGGAGTTCGAGACTAGCCTGGTCAACATGATGAAACCCCATCTCTACTAAAAATACAAAAATTAGCTGGGTGTGGTGGTGTATGTCTGTAATTCCAGCTACCCAGGAGGCTGAGGCAGGAGAATCACTGGAATGGGGGGGCGGAGGGCAGAGGCTGCAGTGAGCCAAGATTGTGCCACTGCACTCTAGCCTGGGTGACAGAGCAAGACTCCATCTAAAAAAAGAAAGAAAGAAAGAGAGAGAGAGAGAAAGAAAGAAAGAAAGAAAGGAAAGAAAGAAAGAAAGAAAGAAAGAAAGAAAGAGAAAGAGAGAGAGAAAGAAAAGAAAGAAAGAAAAGAAAAGAAAGAAAAGAAAAAGAAAGAAAGAAAGAAAGAAAGAAA
>NW_022436989.1:6690059-6706304 GCF_009761245.1 Sapajus apella
AGGAAGGAAGGAAGGAAGGAAGGAAGGAAAGAGAGAAAGAAAAGAAAGAAAGAAAGAGAAAGAAAGAAAAGAAAAAGAAAGAAAGAAGAAAGAAAGAAAGAAAGAAAGAAAAGAAAGAAAGAAAGAAAGAAAGAAAGAAAGAAAGAAAGAAAGAAAGGAAGGAAGGAAGGAAGGAAGGAAGGAAGGAAGGAAGGAAGGAAGGAAGGAAGGAAGGAAGGAAGGAAGGAAGGAAGGAAGGAAGGAAGGAAGGAGAGAAAGAAAGAAGGAAAAGAAAAATACTTTCAAAGCTCTAACATGGGCTGCCAGCAACCCCTGCTCCTGGGCCCCTCCTTAGCTCAGTGTGGCGGCAGCAGAGACAGCCCTTTTGCGTCTGTTTGTTTTGTTTTGTTTTTTATGCTAGTTCCCATGGCCAGAGGGCAGGCTCTGTTGAGGTATGTGGTTGGGCTAAGGAAGAGTCAAGGATGAAGGTAGGTTTGGCTCACAAAACATTTCAGGAGCTTTGTTTGAGATAGAGTCTTGCTCTCTCGCCAGGCTGGAGTGCAGTGGCACCATCTCAGCTCACTGCAACCTCCACCTCCGGGGTTCAAGCGATTCTACTGCCTTAGCCTCCTGAGTAGCTGAGACTACAGGTATATGCCACCATGGCTGGCTAATTTTTGTATTTTTAGTAGAGACAGGGTTTCACCATGTTGGCCAGGCTGGTCTTGAACTACTGACCTCAGGTGATCCACTCACTTCAGCCTCCCAAGGTGCCAGGATTACAGGCATAAGCCACCATGCCCAGCTTCGAGGTACTTTTTTAAGAAACATCAGAGGTGACCTTCATCTCAGAATATGGGATGAAATGCTGGAAGACAGGAGTAGGTTTGAAGGTTTGTCTTTCTTCTTCCTGACCTCCTCCCACCACGGAGGGAAGGAGAAGAAAACCCAAGGTGTTAAGAGGGGAGAGGGATGGGAGTTCCTGGGTCCCAGGCTCAAAGTTGAAAATGAAGAACATATACATTGGAGCATTCCCAAACTGGAACAACACCCTCCATAACTGTCTCAAACTCTCAAGGGACGTCAGGTGAAACTTCTTTAAGATAATCGCAGGTAGATGAGAGTGAGAGGAAGAGTCACATTGAGTGAAAACTCACCTAATTTTAAGAATACTTTAAAAGCAACGTGACTCCTTTTACTGGAGCAGGCATTATTGTGATGTCACTGTAGAGGGGTTTAACAGGAAGTCTGAACCTTTTCATGAAAATGTGAATGTTCTGCCATCACATTCCCTACTTCGTGTCCTTCAAAGTAATTACATTTCCATTTCAACAGTAGTAGAGTTTCTTCTGATACTGCATATGAAACTCTCACCACCCCCCACACCCAGTGATAAAGTAAGGAACAAATACATAAAATGAAAATTCTATGGAATTTTCTATGGAAACACATAGTCCCAATATTTATTCTTAAGAAAAATATTAAAACTCATACTAATTTGGAAGGGAAAATTAAAATGTCACCTGAAATTAAAATTCGCTGTTTTCTAGACACAAAGAAAACCAAATTTTCTTCATCCAGCTGGGAAGCAATAGGATCTTCTTCAGAGGAGAAGTATCCGAAGATCTGAAATCCCAAACAGCACATGTAAATATGCACCATGTCTCAGGCTATAGAGTAACAGATTTCATGTTGGCTGAATTTAAAGTCTAATTTGGATTAACAGCCAACACCTTGTTTTATGAATGTCAGGGGATTCCCTATACCAGGAGACAGTTTAATACAGCAGTCCCCAACCTTTTTGATACCAGGCACCAGTTTCACGGGACACTTCACTTTTTTTTTTTTTTTTGAGACTAGTCTTGCTCTGCCACCTAGTCTGGAGTGCAATGGTGTGACCTCGGCTCACCGCAATCTCCACTTCCCAGGTTCAAGCAATTCTGCCTCAGCCTCCCGAGTAGCTGGGATTACAGGTGCTTGCCACTGAGCCTGGCCTATTTTTTTGTATTTTTATTGGAAACGGGGTTTCATCTTATTGGCCAGGCTGGTCTTGAACTCCTGACCTTGTGATCCACTCACCCTGACCTCCCAAAGTTCTGGGATTATAGGTGAGCCACAGCACCCAGCCAGAAGACACTTTTCCCATGCAGCAGGGTGGGGGATGGTTTCAGGATGAAACTGTTCCACCTCAGATCATCAGGCATTATATTTTCATAAGGAGCACACAATCTTAGATCCCTCATATGCACAGTTCACAACAGGGTTCACACTTTTGTGAGAATCAATGCCACTGCTAATCTGAGAGGAGGCAGAGCTTAGGCAGTGATCCTCACTCACCCATTGATCACCTCCTGCTGTGTGGCCCAGTTCCTAACAGGCATGGAACTGATGGGGCTGGGGACCCCTGGTTTAATATACTCAACAAACCGTACACTGATAATGCATGATTTCTGAATAGTTACGGATTCTTCTTTTCAATAGAACTGACGCTCAGACTGATAGGTCTATTCAGAGCTGGTGCTTATTTGCAAATCAAATCAGTCTTCAACATGCAGGGCCCCAGCTGAGAACTTTGACACTGAGTTTGGCCACTCTCAGATGACTATCTTAACCATTTTCCACGGATTTTTCAGGACTAGATTTTTTTTTTTTTTTTAATCCTTGTTGGGGGGGGGTTTAATGCCTGTTGGTGGGAATTTAAGAATTTCTTTATTTAAGTTTCCAAATCCTACTCTCTAGGCATGGCATGAGTATAAATTACTATGAAAAAAAAATCCTGAAGAAGAAGAGCTCTTATTTGTAAACTGTCAAATTATATAACTCTGAAAAATGAAGAAAATAAGATAGCTATTCTTCAATTGTCTTATTAATTAACCAACAGAAATAAAATTCTTATAAATTAGTGAGAGAACTTAAAAATAATTACGTATTTACATTTTTAATTAGTAAAATGCTTATAATTAACGTCATATAATTAGTATATCAGTATTTCTCATAACGTTGAATGCACGAAATGAACTGAGGAGTTTTTTTGAAATATCAATGTGCATACTAACCACACAGGAATCTTGTTAAAATGCAAATTTGGCTTTAGTAGGTCTGGGGTGGGGTCTGAGAATCTGCATTTCTAAGAAGCTTTTCATGAGAGATCATTGAGTTTAAAGGAACCAGTGACTAAATAACTGGATTGGAACTAAATCAAAAGCAGCAATATGCCAGTTTGTTTTAACAATATTTATTTAGATGTTAGATGATGGCTTAACATTTTATTAATATTTTAATATGTGTCCCGTCATCAGGTGTTTCACAAATGTTACCACTTCTTCATTTATAGTCCCCATGCTCAAACCTCCCAACATACGATTATCGCAATTATTCTCCACAGTTAGATTCCATTCTGTGGGAAAATCGGGCTCATGGAGACTTTCTTGTATTTTCCCACCAGCAAAATTAGCACTCAATAAAAGCTTAGCTTATTATCTCCTCAGAAATCACCACTCATTTTTTATGGGTACAAAAACTCTAGGTTAGATATCTAATTCCCTCTGAAGGATGGAGAAAATAAAAGGAAAATTAATAGAGCTGTGTTGGAGTGGACAGTAAGGTTTTGTTACTGCAATGTTTGGCATCATTTATTGATTCAATATTCAGGTAACAATCATGTATCTATCTGTACCTTAGCCTGTATCATTTGAACTCTTAACACCCCTTTATGGCATTTGAACTCTTTTTTTTTTTTTTTTTTGAGACGGAGTTTCACTCTTGTTACCCAGGCTGGAGTGCAATGGCGCGATCTCGGCTCACCGCAACCTCCGCCTCCTGGGTTCAGGCAATTCTCCTGCCTCAGCCTCCTGAGTAGCTGGGATTACAGGCATGCGCCACCACGCCCAGCTGATTTTTTTTTTTTTTGTATTTTTAGTAGAGACGGGGTTTCACCATGTTGACCAGGATGGTCTCGAGCTCTTGACCTCGTGATTCACCCGCCTCGGCCTCCCAAAGTGCTGGGATTACAGGCTTGAGCTACCGCGCCCGGCGGCATTTGAACTCTTTACACCCCTTTACTCAAAGCTGTTGAGTCAGATGGTCCAGTGTCAGGGTTCAGACTGTACAATGAATTGATACTTGAAAAAATACCTTCACCTTCTGAAGTTTTAACTTCCTCATCAGTAGAAGAAAAGAACAGCCTTCTGAATTTTGTTTTTGTTTGTTTTATTGAGGTTTAAATGACATAATATATATCATTATGTATATCTTGATGTATATCCTTATGTCATGTCAAAATGAGCATTTTGCACCATGCCTGGCATATAGTAATCCTTTTAAAACATTAACTATTGTTATCATTGGAAAGCCTACATTGAGAAGGCCTCACGGGAGAGAGAAAAATAAATGATAAGTTATATCTAGACCACAGCCACTAATGAGAACAGTAGGCTGTCTTTAAGCATAGTATTTTAAAACCATCAGTCCATTTATGGACAAGGTTTTTTTTCTGATAAGTTTAGTCAGGTGGGCACTTCGATAAACTGATTGTGTATGAAACTTTGCCGGGAAAGTTATATGACTTCTACAGACAGTCAGGCCCTGAGAGGGAAATTCCCTCCTAACCTGTCATTTCCCTGTGGTTCCTGCTTCCTTTCTTACCCAGTTTAGAATTGGTGGTCTGTCACCTCAATCATACATTTCCACGATCCTCCATCCCTTCACACCACTGCATTGACCAGGCAAGAAACACCACTACTGGGTGGAATGTCCTTTATTCCTTGCACCCACACTACTGTGAGTGATCACTCCATAGAGAAAGTCTCCCAGCCCCACGGATGGGGCCATCAATCATTCTCGAGCTCCAACCTTTTGGGGCTTTGGTGCCACTCAGCCATCATCCCATGTTTCCCTAAGTGAAATCTTCAATTGTCAAAAGAAAGAATGTCAAACTCTTCTGCTCTCATCAAACATATGACTCTACCTCCTTGTCACTCAGCTGCTGACCTCGCCTCCTGCTTCAGATGATAACAGAAGCCACCAGACAAGAGCTTCCTCAGCTTCTCGCCGTTGTAGCTCCAAACCAACCTAGTTCTGAAGCCTTCCTTCATTCCCTTCTCCCTCCCTCCCTCCCTTCCTTTCCTCCTTCCTTCCCTTTTAAAGGAAGATATGTTTCTCTTTTCCCAGTGCTAATCCCTCCACCTGTTGTCTGCATCCCATTCCCTTTAATCTCTTCAGAGGCTGTCTTCTTTTACCTCCCTCAGAATCTTCAACATCTTTCTAATTACTGACTTTTCCTTTCAGCATTCAGACACATGCAAATCTCTCCCATCTTAAAAATAAAAATACAAAACGCCTTTCAAAGTCAGTTACAGGTAATATAGCAATAGTTCTCCTATTTTTGCTTTTGTCTTCTCTAGCTTCCAAGGGCTACACCTCCTGACATTTTGTTTTCTGTTGGTTGTAACAGCAGGCATACTCTTATTGAACTTTGACACTTTCCTCTATGAATTGGTTTTCGACAGTTGCCAAAACAAATGACCACAACAGTAGAAATTTAAAACAACAATGGTTTCAGCTCATTGGCTATTAGTTCAGTAGGTCAGAAGTCCAGTACTGTTCTTAATTTCCTCAAATAAGGGTGTCAGTAGAGATGTATTCTTTGCTGGAGACTTTGAGGAAAGAATCTACTTCCAAGTGCATTGGGATTGTTGGTCTGAAGCCCTGCTCTGGGCTGGCTGTCAGCTGGTGCTGCCGTTAGCTCCAGGAGGTCTCTATCCAGTCCTAGAACATGGGCCCCTACATCTCAGCAAGAACAATGGAGCTTCAAGTGCTCCTCGTGCTTGGAATCTCTCTTCCATCTTCCTCTTCCGTTTCTAAGGGCTCATCTGATTAGTTTGGACCCACCTAGATACTCCAGGATGATTTTCTCATTTAAAGGTTAAGTGATTAGTGTTGGGGTCACCCCATGTTGGCCATCATGTTGGGGTCACCACCTGCCAGTGTCCGTCCCACAGACCGCAGCTGCACAATGGATGAAAAAATGCACTCACACACAGAATACAGTGAACAAGTGGGCTGAGAGGTCATGAGCCTCTCACAGAGAGAGATTGCAGCTACATGACACTCACTAGCTCACCTCTTCACCATTTATTCAGTATAGATTTAATAACAGAGGCTTTAAGTCAACACACTTGTAGAGAAAGATTAAAGGCCAGGTTCTGATGCCCAAAGTAAACACCATTAGTTGATAATAACTCTGGTTAACCTCCCATCATGAGGGCCAACGGGCTCAAAGTTTCGTTTTAAGACCACATGAGTAAACAAGTCAGTTAAGTAAACTCCCCCACATACCCTAGCTATTTGCTTTACTTATTAACTAAACCCAAAGGGGATTTAGGCTGCCTTCAGCCAAAACTTCTACTGAAAATATGAAAAAAACTTTAGGTCTTTCAAAAGGGTTTGAAACTATTCTGTAACTTTCTCTACTATTTTTCCCTTAATATTTTTGCCAGCAGCCTGAGTGAATTCCTACAGATTAGTACCTTAATTCCATCTGCATAGCTCCTTTCCAGCAGTGCCTATGTTCATGTTTGATGGAATAAACGGGAGACAGGAATCTTGGGGGAGAGGGACACCTTCAGAATTCCACCAATCACACTCTTGTTTTAGAAACACAACTTGGTACAATTTAAATTACTTATGCAAAGTAGACAATTGATAAATGTTGGCAGCAAATTTAACCTCAGAGAATAGTGTGAAATAATAATTTTCAGATGTGTAATGATAATGGTGATGATGATTCTTTGTTTCTACATTAATGAATTCCAATGTTTATCAGAGGTGGGAGAACTCTACACCATATATGCTGTCATCTAATTTGAAATTATGTCTCATAGATCAATGATACCCATACTTAAAGTGCAGTTTACAGACAGTCATTTAACTTTAATTTTCGTGGAGATAGTGCCAAGGTATCAAGTGTCTAAGAACAGATGTGAGAGGAAATTCAGGAGCAATGTCCTATGCAAGGCAGTATAAAGTGCTTTAGGAATTGGTCATGGGTCCAAATCTTGGTTGCACTGTCTACTAGTAACATGACCTCAAGCAAGTTTCTTAATTTCTCTGTACTTGAGTCTTTCCCATGTGTAAAATAAGGATAATCAGTAATAATTCCCATGTTATGCCCTGTTATAAGGATTAAATGAGGAAGTGTATGATTAGATTACTCAGTAATGAGAAAGATTAGCAAGTACTTAGAATGCACCAAGTGCCAGGTACTAGCTTAATCAATGTGAACATTTGAGTAATTACAATTCCTAATCTTTCCAGAGACAGTACAGGAAACAGAATTCAAGTAACCTCCTTGCTAATTTAAAACTGCCCACTAAGCACTCTTGTTACTTACCCAAACAACACATCAGCTATGCATTTTATCATGCATATATTTTATCATCACATCTACATGTAGAGAGATGGCAGAATGTGGACATATGCTCTCATGAAAATAATAAATTTTGTTATTTTCACTTGTAAATAACACAATATTACAATGCTCACCAAAAAATAACTTCCAAAGGATACTAAAAATATCAAATTACTAGATTTTTTCAGAAAAATGTAGATATACCAGATAAACTCCTTCAGAAGCAACAGTAAAAGTTTTACATTTCGAAAGAAAATGTTTCAAGCAAATAATGTTGTTAAAGACCAAAAAGTATCCCTTTCTCCTGTGATGAGCCACACCCTCTAGGATCTCAAATTTCTCTTTCAACCTTTTCAGTCTCAGTGTAGTAATTGTGCCTGTGACAAGATTTGAGTATTTTATCACATATATATATATATATATATATATATATATATATATATAATATATTATGACTATTAGAGTGTTAATTTTATTTTAACTATGCTATTTAAAAGTCTTGCTCCAGGCTTTAAGTGATTCATTTTTTAACTTCATTTTTATCTGATTATATAAGGAGCATATGTTCATTGTAGAACATATGGAGAAAATAAAAAGCCAATAGAAGAAAATAAAAACCTGCCTGCAACTTATTTTTTAACCTATTCTGGAACATTCTTTTAACATTTTTGAAGTTAGCAAATATAATTTTAGATTCATAATAATTCATTTTAAATTCACTTTTGGGAGGGAACACAATTATAGGCATCCCATATGGTGTTGTATGCCTCTTCTTTGGATTAATTTGTAGTATGCTCCTAAAAAATGTGTTTATAAGTTGCTCAGTGGACACCCAGGCTAAAATGGCATTGTAAGAAATGTAGACTGTGTCTGCACCAGACTCTCCCATTAACTAGCTTTAGAAACTTAAGGCAGTCATATTTCTTTTGATCTATTTACATTAAATTGTTTCAATATAAATTGAAGGAGCAGGTCTAGATAATGTTTAGGTGAGTTATAAGATGTCATTATTCTACGAATTTCAAATTTTCCAAGTGCCCTTGCATAAAAAAGTCTTGAAAAAGAAAGTGCCATTTTCTGTGGCATTGCTACCACAAAGGGATGTGTATTTGGAATAAGATTTGTATGTCTGTGCCTGGGTTTAAAAGAATAAATCTTGTTTTTATTACCTGATACAATTAATATTAACTGATTAAGAAAACACCTAGGTAATCCATGCTGAAATGAAGTTAGTCTCCTAGCACTGAGTTTTCATTTTATAGATGACGGATCTGAAGCCCAGAAAGGTTAGGTCACATGGCTTAAAATATTTCATGCCTCTTAGGAGCACTGACACAAATAGCTTGTGAGAAAAATGACAGGACAATAAAAGAAGAAACTTCCTGCCCCATTTTTTTTAAACCTCAGGTGATTCTTTATACACATACAGTGTGCCAAAGGCTGGCCATGAATTTTCCTATTAAACTTGCATATAATTTATAGGAAACCAAATGATGTAACAGAATAATGTTATAATCTTCTTTTCCTCCTCCTCCTCCTCTTCTTCTTCCTCCTTTCTTCTTTCTTCTTCATCCTCTTCCTCTTCCTCTTCTTCTTTCTCCTTCTCCTTTTCCTTCTTCATACAGACAGGGTCTTACCATGTTGCTCAGCCTGGTCTCATACTCCTAGGCTCAAGCAATCCTCCTGCCTTGGCCTCTCAAAGTGCTAAGATTACAGGCATTAGACACCGAGCCTGGCCCCAGGATAATGTCACATGAAGTTACTACATAAAGAGGGACGTAAATCTCAACTCCAAGATGAAAACAAACTTTCTGTGCAGCTTTAGATAAGTCAATTAACCTTTTTGTGTTTTTTCTCATCTTTATCATTTCAATACCATATCCTCCATAATCTACATTGTGCGGCTATTGTGAAGATTAAATGAGAAACTGAAAAGAAGGTGCTTGAAAAAAAGAAGATATTTTTACAAATGAAGGAAGATTATGATGTTCTAACTAGTAAGGGAAAGAGAAGGAGCAGATGTCAGAGAGAATGAGGTTTGATTTCCTCATCTGTAAAACCAAAAAATATATCTAATTTATTTTAGAATAGTATTTCATTCAGAGACCAAATTCTCAGTTACTGTAGAATTCCATGTAAATTGATTTACCACGGAGTGCTTTGTCTCATTTGTTGGCATATATGGGATATCTTTAGAGCATTGCTTTTCTGAATCTAAGTGTGTAACATAATACATACAGACTTTTCTAATTTCCAAATGTGTATAATTTTTATACTGACATGAAACACTTGTGAGACACATATTTTCACATTTTAAGTGGTCCAATATGATTGCATTAGGTATTCATGCACGTAAACCATTGAGAGTGTGAGAAATATTCATAAGAAAATAGAGAAGAGTGAGAAAATGTGATTCTCAAAATCACATCTATTTAATGACATGTATTCAAGTTATCAATCTATAGGAGACTATCCAAAGGGTTTACAAAGTGTGATAGAGATTAGATCCTGGAACAAAAAAACAAAACAATGCATTCATGTTGCACACTTAACACGATTTAGGGGAAAAAACAGTCATTTCTGTGTGGCTGCAAAGTAGCTGTTTCACTGTTCATTTGATTTCTAAAAATCTTTGGGTGACTAAGAGCTCTTGTTAAATACATATATGTCTTCTACTGTATTGAATTAGTATATTTGTATAAAAAAAAAGCCATGATTGCATTTGCAGTGATGCTTTTAGATCCAGGCCAAGGGACCTATGCCTTTAGAGTAGCGCTGTCCAACTGAACTTTCTGCAATGATGAAATATTCTGTAATCTGTCTTGTATAATACAAATAGCCACATGCAAATATTGAGCACTTGAATGAAACTAGTACCACTGAGGAGCTGAATTTCTAACTTAATTTAAATGTAAGTAGCCCATGTGGCTAGCAGTTACTTTGTCGAACAGCACAGCTTTAGAGGGCCCCACTCTAGTTTTTTCTGTGGAAGTTAATGGGCCCTCGTCTACCAGGAGTCCATAACAATGTTTTTAAACCATGCCCTAGATTCCTTGTACCCCAGAATTCTCTCCCCAAAGGGGCCAAGTCTACTTTTAAGGCCCGTGAAGCCTCTTATCCACCATATGAGCATGGGTTGCACACTGTTGCTGTGTATATCACTAGCTCTGAGGGGTGGCCAAGGAATAGTGGTTTGTGGAGGTGAAGATATGGAAGAGTTTAGACACGTGGGCTGTGGTGTCCATAGGTGAGCACATGGCCCCTCATGATGTAAGATGGAGATAGTAATGGCAAAAGAAGGTAGAGGGGTCAGGGCCAGCTTTCCCCTTGTCTTCATGTTTCACTGTGAAATGGCAAGTAGTGTGACACTAAACTTTAAGTCAATTTGGGAACAGTTGGTATCTTTACAAACAGCCTCTCAATTATTTTTCTGCTGAGTGTTTTCAACAGAGCTATCCCATGATATTTTCTCCTGTTTGTTGCTCTTGTGAATGGAATCTTTTTATTTTCTTGTTCGTTTTAGTGAAAGAGTGAGGTAGTTACTTCTGGTGTTTGTGGAAATTATTGATTCTTCCACGTACATATTTTTTGAACTCTCTCAGTTCTAATAATTTGCCATATAATTCTCTTGGATATTCTTGGTAGAATATCCACAAATAATGACAATTTTGTATTTTTAAATAATTGATTAGATATCAATTCAATTGTTTCCTCTTTCCCCACATCTTTGCATTGCTTACAACCTCCAATAAATTGTTGAAGATTAGAGGCAATAATAGGCATCCTTTTCTTGTTCTTGACTTTAATGGGATTGTGTCTAGTATTTCAGCATTAAATATGATCCTTGCGTAAATATGTTTCTGGTAAATCCCTATGGTAGACCTATTCTAAAATGACCTCCTCTTCCCTCCCACACAAAGTTGCACTTTTATATAATCTCTACCCCTTAAATATGGTAGAACCTATGACTTACTTCTAACTAAGAGAATATGACAAATATGATGAGCTGTTTCACCCATGATTATTTTTCATTATATAAAATTTCCTCTTATCAGACTATAATGAGAAAAATTCTGCTGGCCTTGAAGATGCAAAGCTATGAACTGCCAGTATAGAGGGCCACATGGTGGGAGCTGCAGGCAGCTTCTAGGAAAAGAGGGAAGCCGCCAGCCTCCAGTCAACAAGAAGCTGAGGCCCTCAGACTTAAAAGAGCAATGCACTGAATTCTGCCAACCACCTGAATGAGCTTGGAAGCAGATTCTTCCCGAGCGGAGCTTCCAAATGAGAACCTAGCCTTGCCAGCACCTTGACTGCAGCTTTAGGATACCCTAAGCAGAGGATCAGTGAAGCTCTCCCAGACTCCTGATCCATGCAAACTATGAAATGTATTTCTTTCTATTGCTAAATGTATGATAATTTAGTACAGTAGCAACAGAATACTAATACAGTCATTTCCCTTTGTCAAATTAATGGAATTTTCTATTATTTCTGTTCTGCTAAGATTATTTTTCTTTTTAAAGCAAGGATAGCTATTGAATTTTTATTAGGCAACTTTTCTACATTTAATTTTACTTTACTTTAAGGTTGGAAGTCTGCAAACATTTTTTGGAACAAGCTAGGTGGCAAATATTTTAGGCCTGCGGCCATTCAGCCTCTGTCAAAACTAAGCAATTCTTCTATTGTAGCATGTAAGCAAGTATGGCCAATTTGTAAATGAGTGAGCATTGCTGTGTTCCCATAAACTTCATTTACAACAATGGTGACTGTTTATCCAGATTTGGCCCATAGGCCTTAGTTTGCTGACCTTGGATTGAGATTAGCATGTTAGTTTTTCTCCCCTGACTTGTTAAAATGAAGTATGTTTCTGGCTTTTCTAATATTGAACCACACTTTGCTGGGGTAAATTGCACTTGGAAATAATTTGTAATGCACTGCTGGATTCAATTTGTTAACATTTTATTTAGGAGTTTAGAATTTATATTTCTATGTAATATTGGCTTATAGTTCCCTGACATTTTGTCTACGTTCAGTTCAGTGTTATTTTAGCTTCATAAAATGAATTGGATAGCTTTTCAGCTTTCCTATGTTATAGAAACATGCATACAACATGGAAATTATATATTCCTTAAGGGCTTAGTAGAAACTTTTTTGTTTGCATTTTGTCCCAAAATTAATTAATTTGTTTTTTTATTTGGGTGATATGGAGGATATGGCTTTCTTTTATTTTAGGTTTTTAATTTATTATATCAGGTTTATTAATATTTTCTTTTTAGCCTAATGTGGTCAATTTTGTGATGGCTCCGTATATATTTGAAAGAGATGCATTTTTTCTGTGTCTTGGGTTTAAATTCTCCTTATACATATCCATTGGCTTATAAAATGTGGTATTCAAATCCCTTGAATTCTTACTTTTTTTGTTTATTATCTCTATTGATTTTTTTAAAAAGAACCAGATAACTTACAAAAATTATTTAATTCTCTGTATGGATATGTGCAATTTTTTTAAGAACAAATACCATACTGATCAGAAAACAACTCAGGGAACATAACAGGTAGTCAATGGTAGCCTCTTTCCTTATATTAATAATTTGGATGCACTGATAATTTGTGTACATTGACCCCATTGAAAAGAAATATCTCATATAGAGTGAAATGAAGACCATTAAAATCTTGGTTGTTGGTAAAGGCATGCATAGCTCTTCCAACTGGCAGCTTGGTCTGAAAGTATTTAAGAGTTACTTATTAATAACACAGCTAAATAGCTACCTACTTTACCCACTTTCATTTGTGGGCAGTGACCAAGTCTTAATGGGTGTTAAGTATTGAAACATGACACATGCTCATTGTGGTTCAACCCCTGTGAGAGTAACACTTTGTTTTAATTATTTATTCCAAACTTAGAAAAATAATACTTCGATTTCATATTATGAACATGAAATGAGACTACCTCACACCAGTCTGCAGATGCATCCGTGTTGTTGCATAGTCTCCTGTAAAAGCGTTTCACATCTTGATTCTTCACATCTGGACCAAAGAGCTCCTTCACTGATGCATAAAACTTGTCATAATCAATTGCATCTGCATTGAAAAATGTACAGTCCATTTTCATCAAATTCCAAGGACTACCTTTTGTATTTCAGCTACATTTTAAATTTCCTAACCTTCTATTTTCTTATCTCAATCTATAAGAACCAGATTCATCTGCATTTTAATGACCTTGTCTTTGCATAATACTAAGAAAGAAGAATGAAGCTGGAGGCATCACACTACCTGACTTCAAACCATACTACAAGACTGGAGTAGCCCAAAGCATGGTACTGGTACAAGAACACACACAAAGACCAATCGAACAGACTAGAGATCCCAAAAGTAAGACTGTCCACCTGCAACCATCTGGTTTTCTATAAACTTGACAAAAGCAAGCAATGGGGAAAGGATTCCCATTTAACAAATGGTGCTGGGAGGACTGGCTAGCCATATGCAGAAAATTGAAACTGGAACCCTTCCTTATACTATTTACAAAAATCAACTCAAGATGGATTAAAGACTTAAATGGAAGACCCAACCCTAGAAGAAAATCTAGGCAATACCATTCAGGACAGAGGCACCGGCAAAGATTTCATGATGAAGATATCAAAAGCAATTGCAAGAGAAGCAAAAATTGACAAATTTAATCTAATTAAACTTAAGAGCTTCTGTACAGCAAAAGAAACTATCATCAGAGTGAACAGAACCTATAGAATGGGAGAAAATTTTCTGCAATCTTATGAGGCAACTAAACAGTTACTTAGCTGTTTTACATTTATTTACACCAACCAGTACAAGATACAAGTTTCACTGTAAATATCACTGGATGAGGATAACGAGACTTTCTTGTCCTGGAATAATTTTAATTCCACCAGGTCATTCACAAAATTTAAGTGCAATACTTTTGGACAAATTCCTTCAATCTACTTGATATCATTTTTGAGGTATACCTTGTTCCATTAAAAACATTCTCTCTAGTTCTTAGTTCCTTAATTGTAATAGTGAGAGGTAGGCTTTATTTTCCAATATTTGTTAATACATATGAATTTGTGCCAGTCAGTATTAACAGCCTGACAAAAGTTAAGATTACATTTCTCCCTTCTCCTCCCTCTTTCTTAGGCCACTCTGTCATAAAAGTTAACTTGTCTAGCAGTATGTAGTTTTCATCAAATCTTAAAAGCTAAAGAGAAAGAAAAGTAATGTGGCTTTGTGATTGTGAGTTTCTTAATGAGAGCAAGGTCAACTTGTGCATTTAGAACACATTGAAGGAGTACCTTCTGGACACCAGACCCTGTGCCAGCCTGAGGTTCAGAAAACCTTCAAAACAACCACAGGCCAATGGTGGAGGAGAAGGGGCAGGAATGAATGAACACATTAATATCAACTTCAGCAGGTTAAATGCAGCAGGTAAATTCCTCAAGATGATAATAAGCTATATTAACAATGCTAAGGATGCCTTTGCTTAGGGAAAGTTTGGAAGTTTTTACAAAGAGGTGATATTTGATTTGGTCTTGAAAGATGAGCAAGAGTTTGCAGGCACCAAAAAAAAAAGCACTCCTTATTGGGGAATAACATGGGCAAAATCAGAGTCATTAAGAGGATGACATGTTTGGAAATGCCAAGAAGTTTGTGTTAGGGAAGAAGAGTCATGAAGGGCAATGCCAGGAGTTGAGACTAAAAAGGTGGGCTGAGGCAAGCTGTGAAAGGCCTTGCATGCCAAGTTAGTATATATGATTTTAGAGGTGAGCTAATAAACCAGGAATATGGCAGATCAATAATTTTTTAAAATAAAAAACTCTTGGCAGAAGTATAGAGAAACGATTAACTCGGCAAGAAGACTATTGTAGTAATAGTCTGTTGTAATAAGCCAATAGATAGATACCATGACATGGTGAAAGGTTACAGAGGCTGAGTATCCATTATCTAAAATACTTGGAACTAGAAGTATTTCAGATTATGGATTTTTTTCAGATTTTGGGATATTTGCATATACTGTATATAGTGAGATTATTTTGGGAATAGGACACAAGTTTAAACAAAAAATTTATTTACACTTAATATACACCTTATACATATAGCCTGGGGGTAATTTTATACAACAGTTTTAATAATTCTGTACATGAAACAAAGTTCGTATGCACTGAATCATCAGAAAGCAAATATTTGTATGTCATTATCTCATGTCAGCTCTCAAAAAGTTTTGAATTTTGGAGCATTTTAGTCTTACATTTAAGTCGCCTGGCATTTTTTGATTAGGGATTTTTTGATTATCCTGTACCAAGATATCTGGCTTATGAAACGAGTTAGACAGTAGCTATGCTCTAAGACTGGGATAGAACACCAGTAAGCAAAGCTCAAGGAGAAAAAGAAGCAAAGAAAGAACGGAGCTGGGAAAAAATAAGAATGATATGAAGGAAGATGCAGGACAAGGAAGTTTCTTGAAGCAGAGGCAGCTAACAGTGTTAATGCAGTGCAATGGCCAAGTAGGCTGGAAAATGAAAACAATTTATTGAATTTGGCAAGTATATTAGGTTATCAGATACCTTGGTTAAAGCATTTTCAGCAAAGCGGTCAGAGAAGCCAGACCTGAGTAGATTTAAAGTTAAATGGTGATACAGTGGGGAAATTCAGCGGAGAAGCAAAGGAGAGGCATACAGTCGTAGCTTAAAGAAAAGAGGGCACTTTGGGAGGCCGAGGCGGGTGGATCATGAGGTCAAGAGATCGAGACCATTCTGGTCAACATGGTGAAACCCTGTCTCTACTAAAAATACAAAAAAAAATTAACTGGGCATGGTGGCGCGTGCCTGTAATCCCAGCTACTCAGGAGGCTG